>NC_056595.1:929245-1074245 GCF_018340385.1 Cyprinus carpio | reverse complement strand
TGACTGAGCCGATGGACTCTAGTTTTCTCTGAGCTGGAGCGGGACACATTAAAGGCTCCTCTGTTGATCTGAAGCCATGCAGACGAGCGCTAACATGAGCATAAACACAGCATGATGTTCAATATTACTGAAATGAGCAATCATAAGCTCTAAACTGAAGTCATGTATGGACATGTTTGTCTTACATCTACATCTACTGGAACAGAACTTTATATCATTATCTGCTTTATTATTGGCTTATTAATGTCCAAAACATGGGGACGCCAGTGATGAAGACTGATTTTATTTTTTATTATTATTTTTAAAATGTTTTTATTTTATTATTATGGCTATAATTATTTTACATATAACAAATTAAATCCTTAGATGCATTTGCAAATTCTTTCTATTGATCCCCTACACTTTAGTGAAGGAAACACATTTTTTATTTGTTTTGACAATTAATTGATGGTTACTTTATTTAATTTTGTACAATAGACAATACATGCATGAAAAAAAAAGAATTAGCTAAAATAAACAAAAACAGTTCCTCAATGATTGTTCAAATTACAAATATCACTCTCTCTCTCACACACACACACACACACACACACACACGCTCTCACACACTCTCTCTCTCTCTCTCTCTCTCTCTCTCACACACACACACACACACACACGCACACACACACACACAATATCTCTCTCTCTCTCTCTCTCTCTCTCACACACACACACACACACACACACGAAGAGTGATGGAATGGGTGAACATTTCGTTGTGTCACATATAGTTACTTATATTACACTTTATTTCACTTTACTACAAATGACTGTATTTATATCTTTTTATTAACTATGGCCATTAGGCTATGCATCTTCTCTCTCTTTCTGTATCTACAGTTCTAGATTTGTGAGGATATGGATTGTTTTCTTTTTCCATGTGTTTTCAATTAATGTTACTAATAAGCCTCAAAGTGACTCATCATTAGAACTTATCATTATATAAAAAGTTTCAAGATCATATGTATAGACCTTTAGCTGATCATATGTCAAAGTACTTATTTATGTATGTGTTTGCGTGCCTATAATTGTTAATTTCTTCTGTTTACTCTTTGGTTGTTCATGTCATGTGTCAATCATTGTCTGTTATAAGTAGCCATGTTTTTGCCATTGTCCCCTGTGGTGTATTAATGTTGTAACCTGCTGTTGGTGAGTCTAGTTTGTTTCATGCCTCGTTTAGTCAAGTCTTTGTTTCTTGTTTGGATGTTTTGGATTACACCTTGTAAATGAACTGCACTTGAGTTCTCACTACACTCTCCTTCAGTGGACTCTTTACAATATTAGAGGTCAGTAAAGATTCTGCAGCAGTTTAGGTTAATTAAAGGCCTTGTAGTGCAAGCATTTTCACAATTAGTGATTATTATTAAAGTTTGCTTTAATTAGCTTGCCTTCTCACCTCTCTGCAGTCAAAGAATTATGATGAATGTCACTCAATAATCATACTGTACATGTTTCACAAGCTGAATCGTGTAAATAATTCTGTTCTGTCACACAGTATGTAAAATAAATGATTCGATAAATAGACTAACAAACACAAAATCATTGTATGATCTCTTAAAGTATCAAGCCAAGAAATACAAACCATAACCATGGTAAAGTATGTTTCTGCTTAGAAAGAACAATGAAAATGTTCCTGTGTCAAAAAACCTCCATGTACCGAGAAAGTGATCCAGCAGAAATCAGTGAGACATGCTGATGATTGACAGAATATTTTGAAATGTAACGTAAATTAAAATAAAACAAATGCTTAAATCCTTTAAATCATTCTAATATATTACAATCATTCAATTAACAGTGTCACGTAACATCTGGTTTCATCATTCAGATAATAAGAGATAATTCATATACATATAAGAAGAAGGCAACTGATCACTGGGTCACTTTAGAGCAACAGTTTGCTTGCTATGGGTCTGTCCTTGACTAAAGTTTAGTCCTTGTTTAACATCAAGCCCTGTGACAGATCCGTGATCGTGCTGCCAGTGAAGAGCGAGAGGACCTCACCTGGACTGCAGGTACAGGGGAAACATCTGTCCGTCTGTGTCTGCTGGACATGAAGCCTGATGTGGGACAGGAACTGAAGAGAAGTGAAGTGGTCACGTTATGAAGCATCTGATCCAGAGCTCTAGCATGTGCTGCCCGTTATCCTAATGAAGTTACTACTGCCGGAGAAAGAGCGCTTCTTCACGCTTCTCCAGGCCAAAAACAAAACCCTCATTGACGACAGCCTCCTAGTGAACTTCAAGCTCTGTGAACTTTTATTACACTCACATGGAGTCAAACCAGACCTTGTTTCACAATGCAGACATCACTTTGCCATCTAAAAATACTAAAGCAAGACTCTGAGTTACAGAGGAAATGAACAAAGTGATATGATCATTATTTGGTCTCTAACCCTAAGCACTCACTTCTCTTACAGTTCACACGCAGCCTGTTCTGTAACCATATTCTAATAATGTTAATATATATACAGTACATATGTATACAGCTTTTACAGAACTCATAAAATGATTGTTTTTAAAACACTTCTCATCTATCAAACATTTCTGTCTCAGACTTAAGAACTAAAGTTCTGCATTAGTTTTTGCCCATTGCTTACACACTAAAACCGAATGCTTAGACCAAAGCCTCAATACCTAAACTTCTTCTATCATACCTTTAAACACAGTGTAACCATACCTTAAACAAAAGCCCTGCTTTGCACTTCAGTTGATTTTTTTCATAAATGAAATCTCATGGGTACCATTGGGAAAACGCATCTATTCAAAATACAACACACATTGGGTGATTGAAAACACTTAGATACACACCTGAAAACACATACTTACAAAACTGAACACCAATCAGCCAACCACAAATAGGCCTCAGTTGAGCCATTTTGAGAACTTTACAAGCATGGAGGCAGGGAGAGCTAGAGGCAGAGGAAGAGGAAGATGAAGAGAGAGAGGAGTAGGACATGGTCAAAGAGGCTATGCACGGAACAATATTTCAGATGATATTAGAGCAACGTTGGTGGATCATGTGATAAATCATGGCCTGACATTGAGGGAAGCTGGTCAGAGAGTCCACCCACATCTAAGCCGGTTCACAGTTTGATCTATAATAAGGACATTCCGACTCGAAAACAGGTAGGTCTTCAACTCTCTACTCTACTCAGACTGTATATAGAGTATTTACAGTACTGTGCCATATCACGTTACTGTATCACATGTATTGTATTCCATGGTGGCTAATGCTCCTTTTCCAACAAAAGGGGTAGTTTTGTGAAACATACTGTGATAATGTGTTGAGATATTTCAGTACTGTGTATGGTAAATACAGTAAAGTTCAGTATACACAGTACTGTAAAAAAAGAAGCAAACGAGAACAATTAGTGGTTGCATTTTTCTACAGAATGGCTAGAAGACCTACTGGGGGTGGACACCAACACCTGTTCACCCAACAGCGGGAACTTGCCATAGTGAACCTAGTCAGAGCAAACAATGCAATCCGTCTCCACCAGCTGCAGCAACAAATACTTGCAGATAAGCAAGTATTCAACAACGTAAATCGAGTAAGCATTACAACTATCAGATGCATCTTGGTAAAGCACAACATGACCATGAAGCAATTGTACAGGGTCCTATTTAAGAGGAACAGTGTCAGGGTCAAAGGACTTCAACATGAATATTTCCAGGCAAGTGTTTCAGTCCTTTACACTTAAAATAAAGAATGGCTGCAGTCCAGTAACACATGAATATGTACCACTGGATTAGTACCACACAGATACATTCAGAAAGCTACACGGGTACCTGTGTGGTGGGTCGGGTCGGTTCTGTATATGTAGTAGTGTAAGTGTGTGCTTTGAGTAAAGCCATCCACAATATGTTTTTTTTGTTACAGAGAATCTTGGTCATGGGGATGGAGCTGCCCAGCCGCATGAATGTATTTACATTGACGAGGCTGGATTCAACCTTAGCAAAAACAGACGACAGGGACGTAATATAATTGGCCAAAGGGCAGCGCGGGGGAAATATCACATTGTGTGCTGCCATAGGTCTTCGAGGCCTACTGCACCATCATGCCAAACTGGGTCCCTATAATGCAGAACACATCACATTTCTAGATGCACTTCATGATGCAGTTGGACAGGATGGACCAGAGCAGCCCAGGTTTGTTGTTGTCTGGGATAATGTTAGTTTCCATCGGGCTGCTCTGGTCCAGAACTGGTTCACCAACCATGATCACTTTGAAGTTCTGTACTTGCCCCCTTACTCGCCATTTCTAAAAGGAATTTTTTTCCCCTTGGAGATGACGCGTATATGACCGCCAACCACATGCCCGTATGCCTCTTCTACAGGCAATGGAACAGGCCTGTGGAGACACTGAGGTGAGGTCTATCCATGGATGGATTCGACACATAAGGGGATATTTTCCCCGTTGCTTAGCAGGAGAAAATATTGCTTGTGATGTTGATGAGATCCTGTGGCCAGACCCAAACAGACAACAGGATCTGTAATCCCACCCACGCACAATTGGCCTGTTTTTCTGTATTTACAGTAGTGTATTTTGTTTTATTTTTGTATTTTTTGCATTACTGCATTTACTGTACTGTACTGTAAAGTATAGTACTGTGTGCAGTACTGAGTTAATTTATTTTATTTAGCCAGGAGAATCACATTGAGATATTTCTATCTCTTCTTCCAGTGAGACCTGGTCAAGTGGAGTTGATGTCATTTGTAATCTTTCAGTAATTTTATTTTTGGTTGTTGTGAAAACCTTGGAAAAAAACTGAACACTTACAGTTTTTTTTCCAAGGTTTTCACAACAACCAAAAATAAAAGTACTGAAAGATTACAAATTGAGCTTCACAGAATGCTAACTGATGAACTGAATAAAAACGGTGAAAATCAAAGACTGCAGTTTTTTATATAAAGTATATTAGGGTGTTGCTGCTAATCTGAAAGTGTATTCATATGATGCAGGTGTGTATCATTTTGTAATCAGAGTGACATTTTGACAAAGGATTGTTAGGTTTTGATAGCAGAGTTTCAGTTCGACATAGAATGGAGGCAGGGAGAGCTAGAGGCAGAGGAAGAGGAAGATGAAGAGAGAGAGGAGTAGGACATGGTCAAAGAGGCTATGCACGGAACAATATTTCAGATGATATTAGAGCAAAACGTTGGTGGATCATGTGAAAAATCATGGCCTGACATGAGGGAAGTGTACTCTAGAGTCCACCCACATCTAAGCCGGTTCACAGTTTGATCTATAATAAGGACATTCCGACTCGAAAACAGGTAGGTCTTCAACTCTCTACTCTACCTCAGACTGTATATAGAGTATTTACAGTACTGTGCCATATCACGTTACTGTATCACATGTATTGTATTCCATGGTGGCTAATGCTCCTCTTCCAACAAAAAGGGGTAGTTTTGTGAAACATACTGTGATAATGTGTTGAGATATTTCAGTACGTGTATGGTAAATACAGTAAAGTTCAGTATACACAGTACTGTAAAAAAAGAAGCAAACGAGAACAATTAGTGGCTTGCATTTTTCTACAGAATGGCTAGAAGACCTACGGGGGGTGGACCACAAACCTGTTCACCCAACAGCGGGAACTTGCCATAGTGAACCTAGTCAGAGCAAACAATGCAATCCGTCTCCACCAGCTGCAGCAACAAATACTTGCAGATAGGCAAGTATTCAACAACATAAATCGAGTAAGCATTACAACTATCAGAAGCATCTTGGTAAAGCACAAACATGACACATGAAGCAATTGTACAGGGGTCCCATTAAGAGGAACAGTGTCAGGGTCAAAGGACTTCAACATGAATATTTCCAGGCAAGTGTTTCAGTCCTTTACACTTAAAATAAAGAATGGCTGCAGTCCAGTAACAGATGAATATGTACCACTGGATTAGTACCACACAGATACATTCAGAAAGCTACACGGGTACCTGTGTGGTGGGTCGGGTCGGTTCTGTATATGTAGTAGTGTAAGTGTGTGCTTTGAGTAAAGCCATCCACAATATGTTGTTTTTTGTTACAGAGAGAAATACTTGGACATGGATGGAGCTGCCCCCCAGACCGCATGAATGTATTTACATTTGACGAGGCTGGATTCATTCAACATTAGCAAAAACAGACGACAGGGACGTAATATAATTGGCCAAAGGGCAGCGCGGGGGAAATATCACATTGTGTGCTGCCATAGGTCTTCGAGGCCTACTGCACCATCATGCCAAACTGGGTCCCTATAATGCAGAAACACATCACATTCTCTAGATGCACTTCATGATGCAGTTTGGACAGGATGGACCAGAGAAGCCCAGGTTTGTTGTTGTCTGGGATAATGTAGTGTTTCCATCGGGCTGCTCTGGTCCAGAACTGGGTTTCACCAGGTTCAACCAACCCCCCCCCCCCCCCCCCCCCCATCACTTTGAAGTTCTGTACTTGCCCCCTTACTCGCCATTTCTAAAAGGAATTTTTTTCCCTGTGGAGATGACGCGTATAATATGACCGCCAACCACATGCCCGTATGCCTCTTCTACAGGCAATGGAACAGGCCTGTGGAGACACTGAGGTGAGGTCTATCCATGGATGGATTCGACACATAAGGGGATATTTTTGCCCCATTGCTTAGCAGGAGAAGATATCGCTTGTGATGTTGATGAGATCCTGTGGCCAGACCCAAATAGACAGGAGGATCTGTAATTTAAATCCCACCCCACGCACAATTGGCCTGTTTTTTTTGTATTTACAGTAGTTAGTTTTTTGTTTTAATTTTTGTATTTTTTTGCATTAACTGCATTTACTGTACTGTACTGTAAAGTATAGTACTGTGTGCAGTACTGAGTTAATTTATTTTATTTAGCCAGGAGAATCACATTGAGAGTATATTTTCTATCTTCTTCTTCCAGTGAGACCTGGTCAAGTGGAGTGATGTCATGATGTAATGTAATCTTTCAGTAATTTTATTTTTTGGTGTTGTGAAAACCTTGGAAAAAAAACCGTGAAACACTTACAGTTTTTTTTTCCAAGGTTTTCACAACAACCAAAAATAAAAAGTACTGAAAGATTACACAATTGAGCTTCACAGAATGCTAACTGATGAACTGAATAAAAAACGGTGTGAAAAATCAAAGACTGCAGTTTTTATTATAAAGTAATATTAGGGTGTTGCTGCTAATCTGAAAGTGTATTCATATGATGCAGGTTGTGTATCATTTGTAATCAGAGTGACATTTTGACAAAGGATTGTTAGTTTTTGATATCGCAGAGTTTCAGTTCGACATATGATCAGATTGACATGGTTATTTCCCAGTTGTTGTGTCTTGTGTGCTTGTGTGTAAAGTTTTGACACAATGAGCCGAAGTTTTGCAAAAAGTGTTCAAGCAATAGGCAAAAACTGTAAATCATGGCCTGTCCATGAGGGAGGCTGGGCAAAGAGTCCACCCTAACCTCAGTCGCTACACAGCAGCATCGATAATAAGGACATTCAGACAGGAGAACAGGTATATCTTCAAGTTTCTACTTCAGACTGTACCTACAGTATGTGTCACATGATTCTGTATCATATTACAGTATTACTGTACTATACAAAAATGGGAAGTGCTGTTAAGTATATGTAAAGCAATACCATTGTGATGTTACAGTACTGTGTACAGTTTGAAAGTACAGTGTGTGAAAAAGAACCTAACCAGTGACAACTTGTGGTGGCATTTTCTACAGAATGGTTGGACGAGCTCCTCAAGGTGGAAGGGAGCGGATCTTCACTCAACAAGAGCTTGCCATCATTGAAATGGTGTGAGAAAATAATGCAATCCGACTTTGTTTGGAACAACGCATAACTGCAAATAGAAATGTATTCAACAATATCAACAGGGTCAGCATTTCTAGAGGAACATAACTTCAGAATGAAGCAGCTGTACAGGGTCCCATTCGAGAGGAACAGTGTCAGGGTCAAGGATCTGCGCCGTGATTATGTGCAGGTACGTGTCACTTTACTTTACATACTATATATTGTGATGTGGGAATGAGGGTTTCTGCTGCACCTGCCCTGCCTGTAGTCTGTCCTGACCCAACCCAGACCCTACTTGTGTGAAAATATAGACATTGTAGTTACTGTATGTGTTTTCAGTAACACTATTCATTATTTTCTGTTAAAGACAGTTCTGGATTTTGATGCCACCGAACTGCCACGTGAGTTCATCTCCGTGGAGGAGGCAGGCTTCAATCTGTCCAAAACCAGGCGTCGGGCCGTAACGCAGCTGGACAAAGGGCTGTTGTAAATGTCCCTGGGCCGGCTGGGGAAAATATCACCTTGTGTGCTGCAATTAGTGTCCAAGGAGTTCTGCATCACCATGCCACTCTAGCTCCCTACAATACAGGACAGATCATTGCATTTCTAGATGCACTACATGCAGTAGTGCAGGACAGACCGCAGCAGCCCAGGCTTGTCGCGTCTGGGATAATGTTAGTTTCCACCAGGCTGCTCTGGTCCGAGATAGGTTCAACAACCATAACCATTT
The DNA here is from genome assembly GCF_018340385.1 of Cyprinus carpio. NCBI lineage: Eukaryota > Metazoa > Chordata > Actinopteri > Cypriniformes > Cyprinidae > Cyprinus > Cyprinus carpio. The sequence continues at coordinate 1,065,687 of NC_056595.1, read as the reverse complement.
CACACTTTTATACCTTACCCCTTACAGCCCCTTTCTAAATGCAATCAAGGAATTCTTTTCAGCGTGGCGGTGGAAAGTATATGATCGGCAACCACACGCCCGCATGACTCTTCCACAAGCAAACAATGAGGCATGACCAGACACAGAGTTGATACCACACACAGATTCGCATTCGACACACAACGACGCACGTGATGTTGACGAGGCACGTAATAATCCGAACAGAAGGCAGGATCCATAAGCCCCCACCCCAGCCCCCCACCACACACAAACACACACACACACACACACATGTTGGTATATGTGGTTTACGGGGACTCTCCATAGGCGTAATGGTTTTTATTCTGTACAAACTGTATTTTCTATTGCCCTAACCCCAACCCTACACCTAACCCTAACCCTCACAGGAAACTTTGTGGCATTTTTGGATTTTCAAAAAACCTCATTCTGAATGATTTATAATGCGTTTTTGAATTACGGGGACACGAAAAATGTCCTCATAAATCACCTCCTCATTGTAATACCTATGTCATAACCATGTCATTATACAAATTTGTGTCCTCATAAACCACATAAACACGCTCACACACACACACACACACACACACACACACACACACACACACACAAAACAATTATGTTTTTTTTTCTAGCAATTTATCCAGTAATTGTTTTGTTTTTTTACTTTTGTTTTGTTGCTAAATTTGATGATTTGTGATTCTATTTTTCTTTATTTCTGTAAGAATGTTTTTTTTTTTTTGTAAAAACTCTTATTTGATTACTGCAGAAATTCTACTTTTGAGTCTGAGAAAATGACAATAAAAATAGAAACACAAAGAATGCAGTGTTTTATATGAAGCCCATCAGTGTGTTGCTGGTGATATGAAAGAGAAATTCAAATGGTGCTTGTGTGTATGGTTTTGTTGCAAGAATTTCATTTTTAGAAAGGAGTGTTAAGTTTTGATTGCAGTGTTTCATTTTGGCATAGATGTGATTGGTTTATTTCCCAGTGTTGTGTCTTGTGTGTTAATCTCCAAGTGCTATGTCTGATTGGCTTGTGTGTAGAGTTTTGACATAATGAGCCAAATTCTGCAAAAAGTGTGAAAGCAATAGGCAAAAACTCTAATAATATCATTCCTTCATGAAGACACCGAGACTCTATATCAAAAAACATCTCAAAAACACACATATTTCCCCCATTCTGAGCTGAAATCTGTCCTCTGCTCTGTCCAAACCTGCCTCCTGCGTCAGTGACCACAGAACACATGCTTCTGTTTCCACCAGGGGGCGCTTCACACTTCACAGACATCACAGTAAGCTTGAGTTCAAATCTTCTTCTCATTCAGTGTTAATGAAAAGGATTCCACCTTATTTTTTAATGCGGAAGTAAGCCGTTTTCTGTGAATGTGCGAGACTTCTGGTTCATTAGCTGCTGTAAGGAAAGAACAAGAAGAATAACAAAGTTTAAAAAAAACAGCAGTTTGCAATATCAAGCAGCAAAACAAGCTGTTTTTTACAGCTAAAATAGCTCTCCAGATTCTGATGAAGAGAAGTTTTGCACACGTCTCTCAAACACAAAACCAGGAACTACAGTACATCACTGTTTCTGATAAGAGAAAGTGAAAGTGAAGTGCTTTTGACAGTTACTCTCTCTCTTTCATCAAACTCCTGCACGATGGCTGAAGCTAGTATTCCAGTGGCTCAGGATGAGTTCTCGTGTCCAGTGTGTCTGGATCTGCTGAAGGAACCAGTGACCACTGCCTGTGGACACAGTTACTGTAAGAGCTGCATCACAGACTGCTGGGATCAGGAGGATCAGAAGGGAGTCTACAGCTGCCCTCAGTGCAGACACACCTTCAGCCCCAGGCCTGCTTTAGCTACCAATGTGTTGGTGGCTGAAGTGGTGGAGAAACTGAAGAAGACCAGACTCCAAGCCGCTGATAGTTTCGCTGGATCTGGAGATGTTCAGTGTGATGTCTGCACTGGGAGCAAACACAAAGCTGTCAAGTCCTGTCTGGTGTGTCTGAACTCTTACTGTCTGAATCACCTCGAACAACATGAGAGTTTCTTTAGAGGTAAGAAACACAACCTGACCGATGCCACTGGACGACTACCAGAGATGAACTGCACAAAACATGACGAACAGCTAAAGCTCTTCTGTCGAACAGACCAGTGCTGCATTTGTTATCCGTGTTTGATGGATGAACACAAGAACCATGAAACTGTGACAGCGGAAGCAGAGAGGACAAAGAAACAGGTATGAGCTCAATGAGATTAAAAACATCATTCAGAGTCCTGATAACAGCACTGCAGCTGTGGACTGTTTTTATCAGTCTGCTTACAGTCCTCTATAATCTGAGTAAATCACTCACATATTCGACCCCATTTTATGCTACTAAATCATGTCTGTCTCAGCCACTGGCTAGTGTTTGACAGGACAGGATGCATATTCGAGAAGTTATCAGGGCACGGAACAAAATGTCGATAAAGTGAGAATAAAGCACCGCACCGCAGACAGCTGTGTGTTTACTCTATTCCCACTGATATCAATGGATTTCCAGCGTTCTGTCTGGTGTACTGTGACTCTATAACCATAACCCTAAACCTTCAACACACAAAGCACAAAAGATCAACATTTATTGACAGGAAACAAGAAATACACGCTATAGAACCACACATCATATATATATATATATATACACAGTTAAGGTATCTGATGATGATAATTATTATTATTATTATCATTGGGGTGAAGAGTGGGACAGTCCAGTGGGTTCATGACTTCTTCGACCCGTAGCGTAGTTCTGCTCATTCCCTTCACCATATCGGCTCATATTATCATATTATTATGGGCTCAACAGTCCTTTCAATCTAGTCTTCCTCCATTTCAAACAAGCGTGTGCTCAGAAAGTAAAGAAATGCTTATATTACCAACCCTGTGATGTCACATGCTGTGGTACTGCAAAAGCTGTAGCAAAACATCCTTGGTGAAAAAACTGCTGACTACTCTTGTCTAACTCAGGTTCGGATTCATTGAACGGCTACAGGGTGTCCGGTCAGAACATTAGGTCTCACACCAGGAATGTACTTCAGGGTGATTTATTGTGCAAAGATGTGTGTGAGGAGGTGGGGGCAATCAGAGCCAATGAGAAGAACAGGATGTACCTTGTACAGCTGTTGTAGAGGTAACCCTGCAAGATGCTTAAATTTCTGTTGCAGGACTACATTAATTGGGTGTGTATGTTCTGCCAGACCGAGTGCTTTGGCTGTGAAGGCATTACCAATCTTGTAAGCTTTGCTGAGGTTAACAGTTTGGGACACAGTAAAAGTCACTGCCGCCTCGTGAATGACCTGGGTATCCTGTCTCACTGTACAAAGTACAAGGTCCTCTGGCTCCCCCACAAGTCGTAATTTCTGCACTGCATCATGCAGAATGATGGTCCGCTCTGATCCATCATCTAATATGGCATAAGCCTCCATTGCCACGTTGCCATTCTTGATCAGAACCTTAGTCACTTTGAGCAGTACTTTACTTCTGGAGGTTGGTCGGTCAACATATAAAACTGCACTGGAAGGAGCTGCACTTGGCTGAGATGGCTTGACCTGGTCATTGACATCATGTAGTACCATAAGGTGCTTCTTGTTGCAGGTTGGGCAGAAAGTCTTTAGTGTGCAGTTAGCTGCTTGATGTCCATGACCACAACGGCAGCATCGGTTCTTTGTCTTTATCCAGTCTATCTTCAGGTCTTTGCTAAGAAGCTTTAAGTTGTCACAGCCATTCAGATAGTGTTTATTATTGTCACAGTATGGACAATAAGCTCTCAACCTTCTCTTCTCTGACTGAAGCTGGTTTAGACGTGGCTGACGACATTGATGTGGAATGTGACTTGTCGGTACCAAGTAGAATGGTGGTTGGTCTGCGAAACTGCTTAGACTCTCTTCTCACCTCTCTGCCACGCACTGAAGATTCCTGCCTTGTATAACAAGTGTACTGGCTATTGTCTTCCTGTACTTGAAGCTCATATTCCAACCAATCAGCGAAGTCCAGCAAAGTGGGAATAGAGACTTGCAAAGGGTGGGTGTACCGCTTGAAACTTGATCTGAGGTCATGTGGCAGTTTACTCAGGAGTCGAGACACATGTGATCCACATTCCAGCTCTACAGTACCTTTGTGGCCAAGCTGCTGCAACATGCTGACAAGCGAGCGCACCTGCAGTCCGAACATCCTGAAGGCCTTTACATCTCCACTGCGTATATTAGCTCCATCCATCAGCTCAGCGATTCGTTGCAGGGCTAATTGGTGGGGTTGACCATACATCTTATCCAGAGCTTTCATGGTGTTGGTGAAGGGAAATCTGGAATTGCTGTAAGAGTCTGCCACAAGGAGGGCCCCTCCAGTTTCAGATGGTCTGTGAGGATTTGAAATTTGAAATGTTCTGTGGCATCGTCAGGCAGGATGTTCTCTAAAGCAATTCTCAGTCTTGAAAACTCCCTAGGGTCAGAAGACATTAGGCAGGGGATGGTAGGGGCAGGACCTCTGTAGATTTTCTCTTGGGTAGATGAGGGTAAGAAATGATCTGAGCTGTATTCTGCATGGGCTGGCCTCCTCCTTTCCTGTGATGAGACCACGGAGTCACTATAATGTGCTGTAAAGGAGGGTCTCTCATGAGGGGAGGAAGAAATGTTCATGTTTCTCAGCTCTTCAGTCAGCTCTGAGCTTTCCTCTGGCACAGCTGGGTGTGGCAGTCTCTTAGTGGCAGATGGTGGCAACCTGGAGCGTGGAGCTGGGATTGGGCGGTATGGCTGTGGAGTCTGAAAGTTAACTGCTGGAGAGTGAGAGCGTGGTGATGGCATTTGTGGAGTGACCGACTCGGGTGGGAGATCTCTGCTTCGATTTCAAGCTTTGAAGCTCATGCCATAATGCAGCATTCTGATGACGCATCTCTTGGAATGCTGAAATGATCTCAGGGAGCTGGCTGGATTGTCGTTGCAAGTATGCGTTCTCCCTCTTCATCTCCTCTAACATGACTGTAAGCTCTGGCAGCTGTTTCACTTGCCTTTGCAATGCTGCATTCTCCTCTCTCGGCTTTTCAGAAGTGCAGTCCCATTGGTCAGTCAGTATCCACTCTGAATGTTCTGATGCTTGGATCACTGGTGAAGTGGATCTGGAATGACCTGTAGCACTTGCTGGTTCATTCTCCAGTACTCCCTGGCAGGTAAGCGACCGTGATTGCTGTTGATGAGACCCAGGTCCACTGAGCTCAAAGTCTTCTAAGTAGGCTGGAGGCTAAACTCGTCTCCTTGGCCGCACAGCAGGGGCTTCTCTTTCTAGTTGAGACATATCTGTAGCAATCCACACATCCGGCTCGAAGGACCATGAAAAAACTGCTGACTACTCTTGTCGAACTCAGGTTCGGATTCATTGAACGGATACAGGGTGTCCGGTCAGAACATTAGGTCTCACACACATCTTTGCACAATAAATCACCCTGGAGTACATTCCTGGTGTGAGACCTAATGTTGTGACCGGACACCCTGTAGCCGTTCAATGAATCCGAACCTGAGTTAGACAAGAGTAGTCAGCAGTTTTTTCCCTTGGTTACATTTAAAATGGTTACATTTATCGTGTTTGTCATCTATATTTTTGTATTAAAGTGGAAATCAGTTTACTAAATCATGTAAACTTGGCTGACTGCTTTGAGATGTTAAAGCTGTGTTGTGCTCCTGCGCCAGTGTTCTGTGTTTTTGGATTATCTTCTTTGTTTTGTTTGTGAATTTAAGTAATCTGCTGCCTTTCGATCCACATCTCCTCTCGTCTCCTCACCTCGTAACAATATCACACACTGGCTCGTATAATGGTGCTTTATTATATTTAATTGGCAGTGACTGAATGATGATGGACTCAACAATATCTAATATTGCTGATGTGTTTATCTGAATTTTGACAGAGGATTCTGAAGAAGACGCAGAAGACGCTCCAGCAGAGAATCCAGCAGAGAGAGAAAGATCTTCAGCAGCTGAGAGAGACTGTGGAGTCTCATAAGGTGAGTCTGGAGAAGAAGAGAAGTTTGTCTCCGTCTCAGTTCAGACTCACTGAAGCTGAATCACTGTGTGTCCTAACAGCGCTCTGCACAGACAGCAGTGGAGGACAGTGAGAGGATCTTTACTGAGCTCATCCGCTCCATTGAGAGAAGACGCTCTGAGCTGATACGACCTGATCAGAGATCAGGAAAAGACTGCAGTGAGTCGAGCTGAAGAACGACTGGAGCGACTGGAGCAGGAGATCAATGATCTGAGGAGGAGAGACGCTGAGCTGGAGCAGCTTTCACACACACAGGATCACATCCAGTTCCTGCAGGTAACACAGATCTGACAGACAGAACAAAGACGCATGTGTTCTTTAAGTGTGCCTGGAAGACCTTTATTTATGTATTTGTTGTTGCTGTTTTTAATTAAGTCAGTTTACTCTAAAGTTTAAAGTTTATTCTAGCTTCATGCATTTTTTAATCAGCACTTGAATGTGGGTAAGTTTCATCAAAAAGCAACATTTTGAACAAAAAGCTGAGAAAATTGTGTTGTTGTCAAAGACTACATCTGGATTGGATTCAGATCGATGATCTAAACATAGAGTCGATCGCTTCTGTGTGTGCTGCGGACAATTACTTGAGGATTTAAATTGTTATCAGATTAGGCCTAAGTGCATTATAAAAAAACAAATAACAAACAAACAAAAAAACAATCACACAAGATTTGAAATAGAGAAAAACACTATCATAAAAAAGAAGCTTGTTGTGTGTTTTTCTCCTGCAGAGTTTCTCCGGTCCTCCTGAATCTACAGAGCAGCCCAGCATCATCATCAGCTCTCACGTCTCTTTCACTCATGTGGGAAAATCAGTTTCTAGACTGAAAGAAAAACTGGAGGATTTCTGTAAAGAAGAGATTGAAGAGATTTCTGGCAGAGGTAATGTGGCATATCACACACAGAAGAAACTATTGGAAAGAATATGGAAGAGATTCATGTTTCATTTGGGAGTCACATTAATTATGTGTCTTTATGTCCACAGTAACATCGAAGACGAAGACCAGGCCAGAGCTTCTGCGATGTAAGACGCTATGAAACACACACACAGAGACTAATACGACCTCATGATTTTCATTTAAAAAAACTATAATAAAGGCATCAAACTTGAGTTCACACCAGGGGTGAGGCCAGAAACGTTTAAGTGGCTGGGCCTACATAAAACAAGGTGGGCAAAGTGTATCATATTAAAACTGCATATCAAATTGCCAACAGAAAATACAGCACAAAGATTCAATACACAATACTACTAAATCATTGAAAAAATTAATTTTAATTTCAACATTTATTAATACATTATTAAAATTAAAAGTTTCATCTGTTAACCATACCTGAGCTAACGAAAAGTTGAAATGTTATTAACTAATGTCAACAAGAATTAAACACTGTACCAAATGTATTTCTCATTGTTAATGTTAGTTAAGGCATTGCCAAACATTAACTAAAGTTTACTGTATGTAAAGCATTACCTTAGACGACGGGGCTTCGCAGATGATCTCAAAATCCAGTGTCTCAGTTCGCGTTCAAAGGAGAGTAACATTAGATATCGAGGATATCTCTTCTCCAGTTCGTTGTGGAGAAGAGTATCTAGCACGATGTTTATTTTTGTCTTTCCACAAAGAATGCATCTATTTAGCGGATCAAACACTGTACCTATGGTAATATGATGCTTTAAACACGTTTGGCTCAGAAGTTTAATCTATAAATCCATCTGTAGGCGGTCCGGATTCAGTGCTAAGACTTACATTTCATTTGGGAAATCCAATATATACTTTTTAAATACTGAATGAGGTTTGTTTCACTATTTTCAAACTCAACTTTCGAATTTAACACTATTTTCAAACATGCGCATCCTCACGTCGTTAACATAATTGTGGGTGGGACTAACAGAAACTGACCAATCATTATTTTGACAAGCGTATGGTAAGCACCTATAGGAAGAGGGAAAATTGATAAACTGCCTGTAATTGACCATGAAAACTCATATTAAATATATTTTAAAGCACATATATGAAGTTATAGTAAAACTATACATTTATAATTATTATCTTTTGATAAATAACATTCATCTGGAAAATTACCAGCTTCTCACTGGGTGGGCTATTGCCCGTAGCTTCGCCACTGGTTCACACAGTGTTATTAAAAAGACTGAAAACATATCAAAACTAAAGATGTACGGTATGTATTAGGAAAGAGTATGTTTGTGTAAACTAAATGAAATACATCTTATTTTATTTTCATCAGATTGCAGGTTTCTCACTCTGGATCCAAACACAGTGAATGAACTCCTCCGTCTGTCTGAGGGAAACAGAGCGGCTAAAGGCACTGCAAAAGTCCACTCGTATCCTGATCATCCAGACAGATTTGAGGGTTATCGTCAGGTGTTGTGTAGAGAGAGTGTGTGTGGACGCTGTTACTGGGAGCTGGAGTGGGGTGGAGTTAGAGGTGTGGATATATCAGTGTCATATAAGAGCATCAGCAGGAAGGGAGACGGTGTTGAGTGTTTGTTTGGGTTTAATGATCAGTCCTGGAGTTTGTTCTGCTATCCTGGCTGTTACTTATTCTGGCACAATAGCATACAGACTGATCTCCCTGTGAAGCCCATCAGCAGGAGAATAGGAGTGTATGTGGATCACAGTGTAGGAACTCTGTCCTTCTACAACGTCTACAGAAACACAGTGAGCCTCATCCACACAGTCCAGACCACATTCACTCAGACGCTCTATCTTGGGATTAATGTTAGTTCTGGATCATCAGTGAAACTGTGTGACCTAAAAGCAGAGATAGAAACTTGAGTCTGTGACTCTGTGACTTGGACTCGAGTCGCACACAAGTCACAAAAGAACACAACTTGGACATGAGACCATCAAAATGCATGTTTTTTTTTTTTTTTTTTTTGTGACTTGTGTTGTCTGTAAGGAACATAACATCTGACTCGAGACTTGGCTTTGATTAGAAGACTGACTCGTGAAAGAATTGTTCTATTGATTCTTCATTCATTCATATCTTATCAATATGTGCTGCAGCAGCAAATATCACAACAATTCATCTCTAAACACACAGAGTCTGCATTATTATATACACATGTGATGCATCTGAAGACACACGTTTATCACACATTGGAAAAGTGTGGTTATTTAAATGAACAACAAACAATAACAATACAGCAAAATTACCTTGAAAATTCTTTAGTTTTTTGGAGGAACATTTCAGAAAATGGCCTCCAAAGTTACATTATAATTCAAATCTTTCATTTGTGGGTGGACTATTCCTTTAAAGGGTTACTCCATCCCAAAATGAAAATTCTGTCATTAATCTCTTACCCTCATGTCGTTCCAAACCCATAAAAGCTCTGTTCGTCTTCGGAAAACAATTTAAGATATTTTAAATGAAAACCGGGAGGCTTGAGACTGTCCCATAGACAAACAAATAAAAAACACTTCAAATAACCAAAAAAGAATGAAAAGCATCGTCAAAATAGTCCATCTGCCATCAGTGATTAAACCATAATGTTATGAAGTGACGAGAATACTTTTTGTACATGAAGAAAACAAAAATAACAACTTTATTCAACAATTCCTCTCCTCTGTGTCTCTCCAAATCAGCGTAGCACCATTTTGACACTTTTATGGGTTTGGAATGACATGGGGATAGGTGATTAATGACAAAATTTTCATTTTTGGGTGGAGTAATCCTTTAACACCATGCACATATATATATATATATATATATATATATATATATATATATATATATATATATAAATATATATACATATATTAGTTAACAGGTTTACCACACACACACACGCACACACACACACACACTCGCACACTCACACACACACTCGCACGCACACACTCACACACACACACGCACTTACACACACACACACACACTCACATAATACACACGTCAGTTTTTCTCTGAATTTAAACTTTAAATCTTCTGCTTGAAATACATATTTTTTCATATTTAGCTGTTAATACTTAGCTGCACATATGTATGGTTTAGTTGTTTATTACAGTTTTTTACAATCACTTTTGTTACTATTTTCAGAACCTTGATGCCATTTTTCACAACTCTAGACACAAAACTCACAACCAATGATCAAAATGTTTTTTCAAAACTCTAACCCTTTTCTCAACTGCTTGGATACAATACACATAAAACTTAGATCATTTGTTCATTCAACAAAAACCTGTTCAATATGACACAACTTAACATCAAAGTGCTATTATTTCAAAAGGCAGTTCACACATTACATTTCAAATGAGTGTCTATTCATTCCCTTACAATGATCTAACTATCAATTGATACAACTGCTCAAAATGAAAAGTAACTGTTGCATTACTCTTAATGCATAGTTGTATGGAAACAGACAAACAATCTTCCATGTTTACTGTAAATCATGAAAGTTTCAAGATAACGAGATTCATTGTCACCAATTAGCGTCAAGCATGAACCAATTAGACTACAATATCCATGGATGTAGCCTAATATTTTATCATAATGCTTCATCGGACACTGTGTCTATGGCCCCAAATACTGTACCACCTTTTCAGACTATTAACAGTATTGACAGTACTGCACTGTATAGATGCAGGCCCTTGTAATTGCTTGTCCAATTCTGCCAACTCGTTACTGATGATTGAGTGCACATTGTAGAATGAGTATATAGTGAAGAGTTGATTGGGATCCAATTGCAAGATCATAGTGATACGTAACATGGAGCCAGCAGGTGATCCAGGTCACAATGGAGGTCAAGCAGTGGTGGGAGGAAGACGTGTTGGTCAAAGGAATGGCAGGGGACAGGCCCCACTTCTGAGAGGTGGTTGTGGGCCTCGTTTGAGAGGTGTGGGGGAACGTGGCAGAAGACAAGGCCACGGACCAAGACAGCGGCAGCAACAGCATAGAGTATCCAATGAAATTCGGGCAATAGTTGTAGACCATGTCATAAATCATGGCATGACAATGACTGAGGCGGCTACAATGATACAACCAAACCTCAGAAGGTCAACCGTGGCCTCAATAATCAGAACTTCCCGCAATGAGAACCGGTAAGTTATCAGCATGCACTAAATATTGTGCTACTCTCAATTGTCAAATGACTGCATACCAATGTGTATCACAGAATAGGTGATGTGACCAAGTGTCTTCTTTCTCTAATGTTCCCTGTAGAATTGTGACCAGGCCAAATAGTGGAGGCAGAGGCTTAATTCTAACTGACCAACAAGAGCAGGCTGTGGTCGATTTGGTTCGGGCCAGAAATGATATTCGCCTTACAGAAATTCGCCAGTATATCTTGGACAATGAAGACATGTTCAGCAATGTGGGATCCATAAGTTTGCCGACTATTGCACACATACTGAAAAGGCACCAGGTATCTATAAAACAACTATACCGTGTGCCTTTCGAAAGAAATGCAGACAGAGTGAAGCAAATGAGGACTGAGTATGTTCAGGTAAGTTCAGTTCAAGATGGCTGTTGTAAAAACATTCCCAAAAACTCTACATTGTACAGTAATCTCTAAATCTCTTTCCAAAATGTATTTTTAGAGGGTGATGGAGCTGGATGCTGATGATGACCATCACAAATTGATATATTTGGATGAGGCAGGTTTTAATCTGGCCAAGACAAGGAGGAGAGGTCGGAATTTCATCGGCCAGCGGGCAACCATCCAAGTACCTGGACAACGTGGGGCCAACATTACCATGTGTGCGGCTATATCAGAAGATGGTGTGGTGGGACGCAGACCTCAAATTGGACCATATAATGCAGCTCTCCTTGTCACCTCTCTTGAGGAGCTCGATCAGGTTTGTAGAGCTGAAGGTGTGACCTATGTCACTGTGTGGGACAATGTCAGGTTCCATCGTGCTCATGTGGTGCAAGCATGGTTTCAGGCCCATGCACAATTTACCACCCTGTATTTACCCCATACTCTCCCTTCCTTAACCCGATTGAGGAATTTTTCTCCGCATGGAGATGGAAGGTTCATGATAGGCAGGTTTTAGAAGGTTTGGCTAATCCAAGATGTTTGGCTAATGAAAACATCCATTGTGATGTAGATGAGAACCTGTGGCCAAATCCACAACACAGAGTTGATGACAATATAGAAGTTCAGTAATCACTCCTGTTTTGTTTCTTACAGTACAAGCAAACAAGTTAAGAAACACTGCATTTGATGTTTTACAGTACTGTCTTTTCTTTTCTATTTCATAGCTAATTATTTTTGCTTTGATTCAAATAAACCTATGGTGTGATTGTACTGTAGTGTTTTGCATCAGTATATTACAAACTTTGTTCAATGGTTCCACTGTGTCTGTAGTATTCTCTCTACTACTGCAGTACTTTTACAGAGATGTATTTACTGTACATGTAGTACCATAATGAAACCTGTATCACCTATTTTGTTCTACAATATTTAATGATTGTACGAACAATGACACAGTGAAACTATCGGTTGCTTGTGTGTGGGTGATCTATAGTTATGTTTCAATGGCATTTCACAGTAAATTTGTGTTTTGAACCAATGATTGTGCAAGATTTCTTTAAAGATGTGAATGCACAATGCAATGTTTTGAACATTAGACAGCCTGTGTTACAAGTGATAACCGTTTTGAAAAATGACATCAAGGTATCCAACCCATCTGAATTCTGCACAGAATATTTGTAATTTAAAGTGCTATGAAGACAACAGCCATCACAAATGCACCTAACGCTGTGTCTATGTACAGCAGGCCTGTCAGTATTGAACATTAGTGCCATCTGCTGGAAGGAAGTTGATCAGCTGCAATTGTGAGGAAAAATACCTGGACACATTTGTGAGAAAATCAAACTGAGAGACCTCAAAAAAATAAACAACAAAACATTTTTTATTTTTTTTTTTATTTAAATAAAGGGCATTTGTCTCACAGAAGTAACAGGCCATAATGCACTGCATTGTAATTATTGCAATCACAAGCTGTAACAATGCATCCAAGGGTTTTGTTTAACTGAACACATGACTTTAACTGACAACCTGATTTGTAAGATCTTACAGCGGTGTATTATTGCCATTAGGACATTGATGAGTTTCCCTGATGAGTTTGGAGACTCTCAGGATTTTTCAAGTGGACAGGAACTTCTGGCTTTATGACTGTAACATTAAAAGCAAATTCTTTCTGTGAAGCTGCTTTGACACCATATGTATTGTGGAAAATATTATGCAATTAAACCTGAAATGAAAAATCAGTCTGGCCATCTCACTGTCTGGAGTCTCAACGGGTCGAATTGAGTTGATTTTGTGAGACAGCATTGAAGAGGTGAAGTGTTTTCCCTGCTGGCTCCATGATTGGCCAGATTGTTCTGTCAGAGAGTGATAGTGGAATGACACAGAAACAGAGCAGAGAAATGATGACGAGTGTTTCCTGAAACACAAAGAGAGAGAGAACTGTCCAGAGAATAAATGATGGGAAGAGTCCTCGCTGTGACAGTAACAGCTGACTGATGTTCAGAAGGACCTGAGGATCCTCAAACACAGTCTGTGTGCTTCAAGACAGCAACCACACTTTTGTGCTGTGTTTTACTTTTCTTTTATATTTGTTTATTAATTTATAATCTTTCAATCCTTTTATTATATCATTTAATAATTTCTAATTACCATTATAGTCATTTATATACTCATTTCATTAATTTATTCATTGATTAGTTTATTTATATTATTGTTTTAATATTATTTTTCCATTGTTGTTTAGTCTTATGACTGCGTGGTTTCGAGGGCTGTTTGTCTTCATGAATAATTGATAAGAGGGAATGGTTTATGGGATGTTGTTGTGAAGCACTACTGGATAGATTTGTGTTCGTCAGATTAATTCTGAGCATTGAAACATACGCAACAAAGACTATTCAATAAATTCAAAAACAGCTGTTTTTATCATCATCACTCCGTCTCATCTCTTGGCTACCAGTCAAGTCTTTGGGTATTAGGCAATTTTGCTGACTAGTTGTTTTGTAACCAGACAAAACGTATATTTTCTGACAGGACTGGCTTGCTCTGATTTTTCTGGCGTGGGTGCATGATCTAACAGTTGAGAGACTGATACGCTGCTGTAGAACTGAACGAGAGCAGAAGACAAGGCTGTCTCTCACAGCAGAGAGTGTGTACACAACACTTGGGTGATCGCAGGGAACTGCACAAACAAGCGTCTCCTAGGAGACGTGATCACATGACATGAGAAAAATACAGGAAGAAACAGCAGTCATATTTTCTCATGTGAAATTAAATGCATGGTTATTACTGGACCTCCAACTCATGCCTTTCATCGGTGGAACAAACTGATTGACCTTTATGGGCTAATTATCAACCAATTTTTCTTGAGTGACATTCCCAGTGTTGGTTTACTCCTTTAATCTGGAAGACACGTCAGCGAACACTGTTCTGTCTGCTTTTGCTCCACCACGATAAGAAAACAACCCCGTGCTGAACAGCACAACATGAAGTGTCTGCTGACTGAAGAATCTGTACATTATAAAACACTTCATACAGAAAGAAACATGTGAGGTATCAGGATTATGTGAGACTCCTCCTGACTCAAAGTGTGATGTGTAAACCTGCCAGGATTGATCTGTTAGCTCTCTGCAGTTTAATTACTAGCATCCAGTCAATGTTTTGTTAATGGAGTATTTGTTATCGATTTTCTTCCTCCATCCAAAACTCCATCCAAAAAGACCCTGAATGAGAGATGAACTCTGTTCCAGCTTCTGCATTTTATTGGCATGAAAAATGTGGTTTTCTAACATAATGGTGTTCGTATGTAGAATGTGATTCTGGCGTACTTACATTCAGGGGCATAGATTACACGGGGGACGTGTCCCCCGCACTTTTAGTATCACGTAAATTTGTCCCCCGCACTTTTTCGGCCAAGTGTTTTCGCATAGAGGTTTTCAAGAGCTGGTGTGAATAAATATAGATTTAAACTCAAAGAGACAGGATAGTCTGCACATGATCTGATATTTTATTTGGACCCAGAATAAGGCGAGATGAACATCACGGAGCGCTAACACTCATGCAGTGTGTGTTTCATTCATAGTCGCTCTCGCGCAGAAAGTCAAACCAGGAAAATGGACAAAAGCATCGAGCCAGTGCTGTATGAAAACAGCAATATCAGACAAACAGAAATGTCTGGAAACATGAAGACATTAAACATACGATTGGTTTATATATACAATATATGGTTTATTTGTGTTTTTCAAGTCATCTGCATGTAATAAATAAAGCATATGAACAATGCAGTGCTAATTAACAAAAAGTATTTATTACAGTATAGAAACTATTCTGCCTTATTATGTGATAAACAAAAAAGTGTTTGTAGTATATAAACTTTAACATATCATCATTATTGATTATTGTCCAGAAGTTATCTGGCCCCGTATTCACAAAACATTTTATCTTACCACTAAGAGTTCTCCTAAACAGCAGTACAAGTTTTTAACTAAGAGTTTTCTCTTAAAACCTATTCACAGAGCTGCTGAGACAAACTTTCACTAAGGAATAGACAGAAGTCTTAAGCTAAGAGTAAGGGTGGGGTTGACCTTGTTGCTATGGATGATGTCAGCATACTTACTATGCACACAGTGATTGGCTGATAGTCTCTGTCAGAGATTTATTCATAGAAATATTGTAGACCGCAATATTATGTTGCCATATTCAAATAAAGATTTTAAAATGCAGGCTAAGTGTCACTAATTAAACAAGTATGCTACATATTCAGCTAACTATCAGCCTCTTATATGTATGCTTCTCATAAACAATTAGTCAATATGCATTAGGATTTTTCTGGTCGACTAGTAGTCGTTCATTTTAAGCATTAGTCAACTATTAGTTGTACTATTATTAATAAACCATATAAATCATAATAATGAGCCTTTAATTGCCTTCATAGCCTAATAAGCGCTCAAGCACACGCAAAAAAGGCTTGCCTCAGCGCACCGGCAAATATAATAATTATGAATGTGTTAGGGAAAAACAGCACGTACACTGCAGTAACGTTTTAATAATTTATCATCACACTAGTGCTTTCTGTTTTCGGTTTAAGAGATGAAGTCGGTGACACTGACTCGTCATCTCCGCAGTATGCACCTGTATGCATGTTTCATATAGATTACATAATCTAAGAATATTTGTTTTCTATTTGAATTGGTTAATTTAAAAGCTTCACTTTCTATAGATATATTTTTCATGTCTGTAATAAGGCAAGCATACACAGAGGTTCGAAGTGACGCGCTCAAGTTCACAGAGTCCGAGACGGCAGAGTGCACATGAATGAATGTAGAGTCTTTACAGATACAACAGATGCATTACTCTTATCTGTATTTTAAGAGCAAATGATCGCACCGGCGCTTCCATCAGTCCTGCAGGAGCCCAAGCGTGCTACTGTTCAGCTCCACACTCCGCACAAACACATGAACTGCACACATTTCTCTAGGCTAACATTAGATTGAGCTGCCATGTAAAGTTGCTACTACATATGTATCTCAGATGATAAGCCATATTTGAGGTCGATGAATGTTAGGTGAGCATATGGATGTCCTGCCCGATGTACTATATAGCACATAGACCAGCCGTTAACGATTTGTCGATCACGGACTGCGTGATTTCGCCACTTCATGTGGATTTTCTTTTTTTTCTGCGACTAAGTAGAATAAATAAATAAGAAGAATAAATAAGCAGAGTAGAATAATCATGGCTGATAGTAAGCCATGCAAATAAAAAAGAAAACTGGACGCGAGAACAGCTAAAGGCCTATATAAAAATTGTGGAGTTGGGATAACCTCCAAACCAAAGTGATACCTTTTTAAAAGCTCATTGTCATTAAATGTTTCTAAAATGTTTATATTCCGCAGTATATTGCTGGCAACAGTCATTTTAGGACATTTCAGATTTGGTCTTAGTGACTTAGGAGTCCTCTTCACTACTCCTAACATTTCACAGATTTAGGAGCTAATTTTAGCGCTACAAAGCTTTGTGAAATACTCTTAGAACAAAACTTTAGGAGTCCTAAATTTACGACTGACTCGCCCATTAATTCTAAGATTTTCTCTTAAATCGGCGAGTTATGAGCTACTTTTAGCCTTAAGATGTTTTGTGAATACGGGCCCTGATTTCTAATACAATTAAAAGCTAGAAATTAGAGAAAAAATAAAGTTGCCTAATCAAACGTTTTTTTGAACATTACAATTGTTTTATAAATAGTCTTTTAATGATGTCTCTTTTATTCACCAAGTCTGCATTTATTTGATCCAAAGAACAGCAAGACAGTAAAAATGTGAAATATTTTTATTATTTAAAATAACTGTTTTCTATTTGAATATAGGCCTATTTGAAAATGTAATTTATTGTGATATCAAAGATAGATTTTTAGCATCATTACTCAGTCACACGATCCTTCAGAAAACATGCTGATATTCTTATTTGCTGCTCAAAAAACATTTATTATAATGATGTTTAAAACATCTGAGTAGAATTTTTTCACGTTTCTTTGATGAATAGAACATTCAGCAGAACAGCATTTATCTGAAATAGAAATGTTTTGTAAAATTATAAATGTCTTCATCATCACTTTCGATCAATTTAAATCATCCTTGCTAAATAAAAGTATTAATTCTATAATTTCTTTTCTGAAAAATAAAAATATACTGACTCTAAGCTTTTGAATGGTATAGTATGTTATGCTACAGAAGCTTTTTATTTCACATAAATGCTGATCTTTGGATCTTTCCATTCATCAAAGAATCCTGAAAAAATATATACTTAACTGTTTTAAATATTGATAATCATCAAATCAGCATATTAGAATGATTTCTGAAGATCATGTGACACTGAAGACTGGAGTAATGATGCTGAAAATACAGCTGTGCATCACAGAAATACATTACACTTTAACAGAGATTCACACAGAATACAGTTATTTTAAATAGTAAAACTATTTCATAACATTACTACTTTTGCTGTACTTGGGATCAAATAAATTCAGGCTTGGTGAGCAGAAGAGGTTTCTTTATAAAATATAAAAAATCTTACTGTTCAAAAACTGCTGACTGGAATATAGATTACAGAAATGTTATACTGTAATGTTTTATATACATATAACATTTCTGTCCCCCTCACTTCTGAAATGATGGCTACGCCGCTGCTTACATTTCCAAACTGATCCAACACAAAATCCACTTGATTTGTGTGTTATATTAGCGATCATCAGATGCCGTGCTATAACTCTGTTTGATGAATTAATTATTTAATCACACAGGTCTGAATTTACTGACGTCAAATCTCATTGGGTCTTGTGTGTCTAATTTTGACATTGCAACAATCAAGTGTTTTGGAATGAGGTGTAATTAACTTTATGGGTTCAAGAGAAGACTTACAAACTTCTGAGATCAGGCTGAGATTTCACAGCATCTGCAACTCATCTCAGCTTCAGACTGAGAACTACACATCTCCATCAAGACATCTTCTCTCAGACCAGTTCTGATTCAGAATGCATCATTTAGAAACACAGTATGCATGTTAATACCAAGGTAAGAAGGGCATTTTGACAGAAGTGAACATGACTGCAGCCAAATTACAACACAAATACATCTGTGACCATGTGACGCAAGCTTTACGATATAAAACACTACTAGCAGACTCTTTCCATTGTCTGATAAAATGCATTTGATTCTTCTTAAATTCACTAAAGATGATTCAGATGCAATCAGTTGTTTGTTTCCTGTGTTCAAAGTTTTATTAACTACACGTTTGTTAAATCAGCTCTGACATTTAAGCACTTTCTCTCTCATCATTTCTCTTCAGCTGCTGCTTTGCATTAATATTCAACTTATTGTTTGCATATTTAGCAGAAATAGTAAAGGAAAAATTACAAGCATCTAGTCTGGGATATTGTTGGTTATAGTTGTACCATTAAAAAATTAACTAAATACTAGTCACAAATGGAATTTGGAATAAGTACATATTTAAGTATATATATATACACACACACACTGACTATTGAACAGAGACCAGTCACTATTGAAATGAGTACTAGTAATTTTTTATGTTAGGAGTGCCTTATAGTGTAAATGAGAAAGTGGCATGTTTTATATCACATGTAGTATGAAACAGTTGTCATTTGTCAGGGTATGCATCATCTTTATTTAATGTTGAGAAATCAAACCTTAAGAAAAGCTTCAAGAGTCAGAGATAAAGGCCACTGAGACATGAAAACATAAACCCGTCAGACTGAAGCATCAGACCATCAAGAGTGCGCTTCTGAACAGCGGCGTAGCTCGCTGCTAAACCACCACAGTACTAGAGAAACTAACCAGCTAGTCATGACTGCTCCCCCAAAATGTAGGAGCTTTGTCACACATCTGTCGCTCGAACCACGTTGGTTAGAATAGTTGTTACCCAGACAGCAACATATTGTTGGTGCAGATCTGGGCCACACCTGGGCCGAAACTGCTTGCTATCTGCGTAATGATGTAGAGGAAGTGGTGGAGTGATAACTTCTGCTAATGAATCAGTTCAGATTATTGCTGTAATGTAAATACTGAACATGGCATCTGAGGATTGCTTCGCTATGTCTGTTCTTCATTATGCTTTATTTTGTGGGTTTCCTTATCACTCCTAACCCTAACCCACTCCAAACACATATGTTTGCCATGCTGTTTGTGAATGTTTGTTGGAACTATGATTTCAGGAAACACTGAATCGCTGAACTATGATGGTAATGATGGTTGCGAGCACAGCTGACTAACGATGCTTTGGAGAAACGCACCCCTGGAAGCAAAAAAGAGCATGACTGCAGACAATGAACACAAAATGACAGCAAAAATACCAATGCATGGCTGAAGGTAATTATTATCTTACTAAAACATTCTGTGAACACGTTGTTTCATGCTAAGTGAAATGAAGAACTGCTTGCTCTCTTTCAAATTACTTGTGGTGGAATTCTGTGTAAATTGGCATTCAAGCGATAGTTTAAAACATGATTTCAGCCAAAAAGTCATTTCAAGTCCAAAAAAATTAAATATTCATCTTAATTCATTATCTCATTTTAGGACAGCAATCTCATTGATTATCGAATATCTGATTATGCAAAAAAGGGCTATTCATTCTTTTATTTAAACAAACAATTTACATTCAACAAACAATTAATTCAATCAACCGCTGGTCTTACATGTGACTACATGAAGGCTAAGCATTAGTTTGAAATGTTTCCTCTCTGGAAATTAAAGACGGCACACACCGTATGTAGATAACTGTGACTACATCACTGGTGTCATACAACAGGAAACACAGTGTCTAATATAAAGAATAGTAATGTGAATATCTATCTATAAAAGTGTGGGTTGGTACAATGTTTTTCCAAGAAGTCTCTTCTGCTCAACAAGGCTGCATTTATTTGACCAAAAATGACAGTTAAATAAATATTAATATATTTTAAATACAGTTTATTCCTATGAATTTTCAGCAGTCTTTGGCCCTGTCCCAAATGGCACACTTCATGTGGACTTTCGGTCTTGTGGACTTAAATCGCGCGTGCTCGCAGAGTCTAGGAGTCCGTAGGCCGTCCCACTCAGCATTTTAATGCTCTGAAGTGTGCTCAGCAGCGCCCCCTTTGTACCCTTGAATCGGTCTTCCGAGAAGCCCACATAGATGCAGGCTTCGTACACTTTAACTACCCAGGAATCCTTGCGAAATGCCAATCAGACAACAGATGGGAGGAGATTTCGCTCAAGAACAATTGATGACATGTCTGAGAAGAAAATATTTAAGTGTAGGTATCATTATGGTTTTTATGACCTAGGTGTACATATTACCAGTTGTTACCTACAGTTTATACAAATATTATGGTCATCGACCAGTGGTTGATATCTCAAACATAATAATAGCACGTTGAATAATACAATCGCATTATGATTCATTAAATAAATAGTGAGCGCAAAAATATGATTTCTCTGCATGGCAAGTCATCTCGCAAACACAATGGTAAAAACAACAACAACAATAGGCAGCATATTCCCTGAACCTGCAGCTCCTGTCAAAAAACAACCAGACCGTTATTTCCGGCGTGACGATCGAGTCTGTCCCAAAAATACCTCTCAATGCTCCCTCGTGGACTCGCGCCAAGGGCCCTATAGGTCTGCACTACATGACGTCACCGAAGTGTGGACTCTGAGGAAGTCCACAAGTCCGGAGTGTTCCATTTGGGACAGGGCCATAGTCTTCAGTGTTACATGATCCTCCAGAAATCATTCTAATATGCTGATTCTGATATTCTAATATTTTTGTGAAAACTGCAATACAGTTTTTGTTTTGTTTAAAAAATAATAATAATAATAATATATATATATATATATATATAATAAAAAGTGGAAAAAGAGCAACATTTTCTTGAAACAGAATTTATTTGGAACAATGTAAAAGTCTTTTCTGTGACTTTTGATCAATTTAATGCATCCTTGCCTTGCTGAATTCACTCAATCTCCACCACACACACACTATATATATATATATGTGTCTAGGAGGTTGTTAGGGAGACTGTGTCCTGAAGGCATTGCAGTACAAAATGTTAGATTGGACATGGTGCAGAATCACAGTCTGAAGTTCCCATTCTTGTGCCTAGTTCTTTCATTTTCACTTTACTTTGTTTGCAACTCAATTTTGTGTAAAAATACAACAGAAATATCAAACGATCAGATACACAAGATTAATGACAACAGCTGGCCTGCAGCTAATTAATCAGTGAACCTGTGATAGCCCAGCTGCCTCATCAGGAATCCACATGTGTATTCTATGAGTCTGATATCTCTCCTTGGCATGTTTCTCCTCCATTTGTCGATGTTGGCTGGTGAAATGTCCCCTTCATACATCAAGTTATACAAGTTTGTGGAGGTGGTGAACATTAGCTGATTCAGGGCTGAAGGAGATACAGGGATTCCAAGGAAAGAGTGAATCTTCTCAGCTGTCTCCTGAGGATAGTTTACGACATCCTCAAACCTGACTTGAAGATATGACTCTTCAGATAAGGTAGCTGTGACTCTGAGGACAGCAGTGGTGTGAGCAAGCCACAGATGGGCCAACAACAGCACAGGATTGGTCTCTGAACGAGATATGAGCTGCCACAGCTTCCTAAACTCCGCCGCAAACGCGGTCGGACACCTGTCGCTTACCATGTCCTGATTGAAAATAAGAGCTAGATGCTGGGGAATGTTCTTGAGTGAGTAAAGGCTGGGTTTGCTATTATAAAGCATCAGATAAATCCATGCACGAGGGTCTCTGACGACGTAGATGGCTCTCAGAGAAGGGCCGATAACTTCTTGGAGAAAAGGCAGCTTGAGAGCCCAGCTGCCGCTGCAGAGATTGAGAACCACACGGGCATTAGGATAGTCCAGCGTGTGTCTCCTCAGCTCTCGGACATACTCTACATCCCTGTCGACTCGTACCCGGCCTTTCATCTCAGCCTTGGACTCTCTCCTCCTCAGCCTCCTCCTCTTGTCCAGGGAGAGGCTCACTCTTTGGGCCGGTTTCATGTGACTGGTGTCGTGGAGTGGGATGTTCTGCAGGAATAAGTGGGTGTTATGAACCAGGGAATGCAGCCAACCCTGGATCATTTTAAAACGCCCACACTGGGCTTCTGACCACGTCCATTCACAAGCATCTACTAAAGAGTCAAATTCGAACTCTGTTTCGGGTATATCCAAGTGTTCTGTAGGGATGCGCAGGTAGACAAAGTCTGTGTTGTTGTAGAAAAGATGCTTAAGGATGTCAGATCCCGAGCCAGGTAGCGTGGTGATCACTACCGTGGGCAGAGGGAGCTGATGCTGGTCATAAAGCATCATCTGTTTGCTAAGCTCCGGGTCTGTGGTGGCTCCGTGCCACTTCACCTTACACAGGAGCTGATCGCAGCTGTTCGAGACGAACAGGACCTCTGTTATCCACAGCATTAACACCGAAAGCAAAGCGTAACACATCAGTCTGCTAAAGCAAACGTAAAACTTCCACTGTAGGGTCAAGAAAACAATGGCCACACACAGTAATACCCCAGCTATGACATTTACCGTAACCCCAAAGTCAAAGAGATGATTGTGCAGTTTTGTCTGTTTGGGGACAAGCTGCGTCCCCAAGCCAAAACGGATAACCTGATGTCTGTCTTCCACCTTAGCATAACCCCCAAAGCCCAGATAGCTGGAACGGGCCCCAATGTCTCTGTGATTGGTTACTATAGAAACTATTTTCTCTGTGTTATTGATGACAAGAGAAAGTTTGAGTCCATTCTTACTGCTTTCAATGAACCTACAGTTGGAAACTTTAACATAAGGCCCGTGCATCACATACACCATCCTACCCACTGAACCTGTGAAAGGGAAGGTGATGTTGATAAACTGCGTCCACCTCTTTTTAAACTCTGCTTCCTGCTCAGCCTCCTGTATTTGTGTATTAGGGCTGCGTCCCTGACTGTCAAACCAGAACATTTTGTAATGAGCATCCCAGACATCCATCAATGCCCCATTGTACCTGTCTGTGAAACTGTGGGGCACGTATTTAAAGTCAATATCAAGATTGTGAAAGAACGCACTGACGGCATTCACCGGTGAGTCGTCTCTTTTCTCGACGTGGTCCACTACCACAAGAGTCTGTGAGTTGAGGAGAAGCAGGGCTCGGTACACGCTCTTCAGTCTCATGGCTGAGGAATACGCCGCAGCCGCTTCTCCGCTCACAAACATAGCGTCTCCATGAGCAGAAGCAGCGATCAGCTCTCCCGCCGAGTCTCCGACCCCTGGGTCTGTCCAGCGGAGCCACTTGGCACATTCCCCGAGCTGTCCTTCCCAAGGGACATTACACTGGCTAGTCGGGGATGGACTGAACACCAGCACGTTGTTTAGGAAGCTGTATTTGGGGCCATATAAAGCCTCAGAAACAAACACTTGTCCATTAGGGGCGAAAGTAAACGAGTTTTGGTCTGGGTGCTCATGACCAGGGTTAAAGCTGTTCCAGCCATCCACCCATGAGTAAGGCTTGGCATGGACAATGTCAAACACCGCCCGGCCGCCCAGCTTTCCAGATTTAAACGAGACAAAGGTGTTGCCTTGTGCAACAGATAAACCAGCCCCATAGGTTACCACACCCCAGTTTGAGAAGATGTGCATTTTAGCCTTATTGTAAACATAAGGGGGCTGTGGTGTGAGGTCGGCGTTATACCAGACAAACTCTGTGTGAAGCGTGGTCCAGCGCTGGGCAAAGGACTGACCCATGGGACCGTCTTTAGGTCTGTGCTTCCTAATCTGCTGTGCCAGCCAATTACCAGACCCGTTTTTGATCACAAATGAATCTAAAAAGACTAATTGGCTCTCCGGTCCATAGAACCAGTTATAGTTTGAGTCCCCTATACCAACCGTTCTCTGAAAGCCCGGGAGCAAAGTGGCATAATAAAACCAGAAATGAGTACGCAGCCAGTTGTTCTGTGTGTTGTCTATGCTGAAGTGGCGCTTCGCTAGGAAAACATACTGCGTGATTGACTTTGCTGTGTAACTCCCATATGCAACTCCCTCGTCCAGAGAGCCATCTACAACGTGATTTAACAGAAACATTGTCTTCTCCATGTAATTTACAGATACCTGTTTCCAAACCCTTGACTGAGTGTCATCATGTGCACCCACAACTATTGCCCCAGTCAGAAGAGCAACTATATTAGTGGTTTGATGGTTCTGAAGAAACTGCTTCCCCCAGCCCCTGTACTTTGACGTCTCGTAGAGCGCTTGGGTTTCAGCAGAAATCTTCTTAAGGTACAGGTCTCGGCGCTTCTGATCCAGCAATGAGTAGATGAAGTCAAAAGCAGTAGCAAATCCAGTGAGTGAATGAGCCATCGGAACTTCATCGTTAGGTGCACTGCTTACTTTCCAGTCAGGGTACTCTGACATCCGGTCCATGAACTTAATCAGGAACTGCACTGCTGCGGCGTCCTCAGGATACAGGAGGCAGTAGAGGGCCAGAGGCGGGAGGTTGTTTCCATAAATCTCGTTCCACTTGCTGGTGAACTCCTCATGCTTTGTGGGTGGCATGTACAGTGGGCCGGCAGAGAGCATCGTCAGCACAGCCGTCCGGATCACTTTAAAGATGTGGCTGTGAGTCGTAGTTGACCTTTGTCTCAACAGTGGAACATTGTCTTGGTTAAAGTATAAGTTAGGGTGAAGATTAGTGGCTTGGAGTTTCCGTAGCTCTGGTGGCCCATTCTCTGTAATCTGGAATTGTCCAAAGTCACTAAAAATATCTTTCCCTGTGGCATTAAGGACTTCAGAGAATGAAGTTCCTACTGCTAGAAATAGAGACGCTGCAAATGTAGGCCACCCTATGGACCTCCAAACCACTGGCCACCACATCTTCCCTTTGTTTTTTAGCACTACTCTTCCCCGTTTTAATCTGGTTTCCCTCTCCCCACTTTTCCTTCTCGTTCAAAGGGAATATTTTTCATGACATACAAAAGATAATGGGTGCTTATTTCAGTTGTTATTGACTTGGACTCTGGTAAGTGTTTTCTTTGGCTTCCACAGTCTGATGCACTGTTGAAAAATAGAAACAAAATATGAGTGAAATTCCTTTAATTGAACAACATCAAAAATCAATTTGATATTAAAGGGGTTATGACAGGGATGGGTGATGTAGCCAAAATCATAAATTGTATATTTTATTTCACTATAATATTGTACCTGTAAAATAAATTGTTCAATAGAAGACAGATAGAAAACAAATAGTCTTTTTAGCGTTTCAGGTGGGTTTATCTGTCAGTAGTATTCAGGTAAGAAATACTAAAGAAATTAAATAAATGAAAAGTGCATCAAGTTTATTCTTATTAAATCTAAAATAATTCTTATTAAATCTCTTTCCCAGCTTAATGCATTTTAAATTAATATCAAACATGTCCTACAGTGATGTAAACCCTAACCCTAACCTAACCAAACAGTAGACTGCATTTTACAACAGTCACATGAACCTTCTACGAATCTGTATGAATGGTCTGGTCAACATGGTTGTTCTGGTTTGTCATTTACAGTGGCATACTGCCCAATCCTAGGTTATGACAGACAGGAGCTCATTATACTATAAAACACAGTTCCTGCACAGAGTCTCGTTTCAGCTGTCATTTATCTGAGCGGATGCTGAGGCTCAGCAAACGTTGCGCTGCTCCTGGCTACGGAAACACATCTCTTCTTCCGAAGGATCGATATTAGGAAAGGCTGAGGCTTATTTTAACGAAGCACCTGATCACATCTGTGCAGGATTTTGATTGTTCAGCACATTTCAGTACAGATTGTTTATGAACAATGATGCAGGCCTGGCAAATAAACAATTATTGAATGATGAGACAGCAAACCCCTAGCAACCAGTTTCGTTTCGGCCTGTGAGCTTTCAGAGTGTGCTGACTTGTATCGTTATTTATATTTGTTTTGGATGTCTATTGCTTAAACAGGTTGCTGTGTTTGTGATTTTATATGGCTGTATTTCAATAGTTGCCATAATTCACCATTTAAAAATGAAGAAAGACATTTGTTTTCCTGTTACAACCACCTCTTCCTTACCAAATGGGCTATTTTGATGGCTAAAGTCACACAGGTGCTGACTGCGAACAGGTAATATTCTTCACACCTGCTGGCTACAATTAACTGTACATGTTTTATTAACAGCTTCCTGCATCCACTTTGTAACCATTTCAAGTGTACTCTTCTTAGCCTGTACTGACACTCTTTCTCTTAAACTATGTCCACTGATCTATGAATATAAATGACAGGACTGCTCACAGAATCACAAAGTGAAGCCGCCGCATGTGTTCGAGCGGCCATATTGCTTTTCTCTACCGACAGAGAGCATCACTGACTGACAGCCGAAACCTTGACCTAAAACCACCTGATCTGCAGTTGAACATGATTAGTTTTTAGGATACATCACGTTATCTGTAACGTTTATGGGCTTTTTGCACAGGATAGGCAATATATTGAAATCATTAAGGTGGGTCTGTGTTTGGTTAACACACCCTTAATGATTTCAATATATAAGCAAATATGAACTTCTATTTGGGATTATGTTGCATTAAATTCCAAATTTACTATGCATCATCTTGCTCATATAAATGCTTGGAAATAAAGTTTACAAATGCAGTCAGCATTATTTCTATGAATAAGTTGTGACGCTTGTACTTTTTATTAACCAACATCTAGTTTGTGATGTTAAAAAGTTACAGAACAGCACAAAATCTGTGGTGTCTGCTCAGGAATCAAGTGTGAGATATACTGCTGAATTAATGATTGAGGTTTAAATCAGTATTTTAACTCTAGTTAATAACTGTAAATGACAAATTATGTTTGGAATAAAGCATAAATCCATCTTCAGACTTCAAAATTTGACGTTTGCAATACATATGTCGAGGATCATGAACATAACTTTTTCCCAACTTTACAGATAATCATTTACATGCTTAGGATGTTTGTCATGTAAGAAAAAATGGCAGCTCGTCAGATAACGTTTTATCATTCAAGTCAGACGATTTCAGTATTCAGTAGAATGTGTATGAATAGCCATATGGTGGCTTCACATGTTTGTGAGGTTATGAGTAATCAAACTAGTTTTACTGCACTACACTCCAGTCAGACTCCTGAGGCTCTAGCTGTGCTTATTTCCACTGGTGACACGTAGCAGCGGGTTGTAAAAGGTTTTTTTTTTTTTTTTACCATTACACTGATAAGGTTTTTTCATTTCCC
Organism: Cyprinus carpio; assembly: GCF_018340385.1. Taxonomy (NCBI): domain Eukaryota; kingdom Metazoa; phylum Chordata; class Actinopteri; order Cypriniformes; family Cyprinidae; genus Cyprinus; species Cyprinus carpio. The sequence goes on along the minus strand of NC_056595.1, from coordinate 1,037,834 downwards.
CATTCCTACAAGATGAACAGGTACCATGAAACCGTCCTACAGCAGATTCCCCGTCATAACCCTTTGCACATCAGCAGTGAACTTACATGTGTCCAGTCAAACCCTGATGCGCAAATCTGCCCCCAAAACAATGAGATGAGGAGGAATGATGCGCAATATAAGGTGTCAGTCACTAATCCATTCATTTGCATGAGAAATCCGACGTAGTTCTCTGTAATCCACTGAATGGAGCTGTCAGGTGATGTGGCTTGGGCTGTGAGCGCGCGCGCGCGCATCTGCTCTGCTCCATCATCATCATCATCATCATCATCACAGTCGATCCTCCATCAATCTCGAACCCTCCCGATCATAACACACAAACACACACTCATCATCATCATCATCTCCAGGAAGGATGTGTTCCCGCGGGTCGCTCATTCGCCGCGCACTGCAGACAGATGTAGAAACAGAACGCAAGTTAATGGAAAGTTCGAGTAGAAATGAAGAAAACGCACGATCCACGACATCTTGAAAAACGGGTATTCGCGTGTTCGTCTAATGATGCTCAGAGATGACATTCATGATGTGTGTTTGTCCGCATCCATCCGCTGACGCGTGATTTCATTGCGTAAAACGCGTCTGATGCTCAACGCGCTGCCATTTGTCTGCGGCTCCGTCGATGACACTGACGTTACCATAGCGACCACTGACCGCAGAGGGCGCTCTCTCTCTCTCTCTCTCTCTCACACACACACACACACACACACACACACACACACACACACTAAATGATCGGTCTGTCCTTTAAAATTATGTTTGATATAAAACAAACCAACACCTAAATTTAACAAACAAATTAATAAATTAATAAATTCAATTCAATTTAAAAAACACAAATCCAGAGAATCCAACAGTAATTCTCAAGCCTAGATGAATGTGAGGAGCTGAAGTATGAATGCAGAATAGACTCATTGTTTAAGGGACATTAGCCGTCATTATCACAAATTTAACTCTGTTTCCACTCCACACTGTGTCTCTTCCTCAATAAAATCTGTTCTGCAGAAGAAGAAGGTCAGTGTGGGAAGAGAGACATGAAATCAGCTCAACTATTTAGGAAATCTCTTTCCAGCATTATACGAATGTAAGGAGAGCTTTGTAATAAATGTGTTTAAGATTGTTTAGAAAGATCAAACTATTCACAGCAGACTGAAGCTCATCTACAGCCAGTTATTATAAAACACATCAAACCTGAATGACGTTCTTCCACCGAACACTAAAAGAGTTATTTACAGCAGAATCTCCAGTGAAGGTGAAGGACAAGTAAATGAAAACATAAAATTCACTCTCCTCCTTACATAAAGACTTGCACAGAACACATTACTGCCGATAGGCTCTGATTCATCATGATGCTTTCTTTGGTCCCCATCCACCTCCTGGAGGATCCTGAACATGGCTCCGTCTCGCCTCCGCTTCAGTTTCAGAAGGACATGAGTGTGTGAGAGAAGCAGGACACGGAAGTAAAAGAGTACGAGCTGAGGAACAGCGTGTTTTCTGCTGATATCAGTGCTTTCAGACTGCTGTTGAGCCCAAATCATGTCCATCTGTCCAAACACATTTGAGAGAAATATCAAACATACTGAACAGAACAGACTCCATATGCTTATTAAATATGATCAGGGCTGGAGCTCACAGCCCCTCTTTGCACTTTATTACTCTTTTCTCTGATCAGATGTGGTGTTCTGCAGCTCTTGTGTTTTCTGCTCGTCTCAGACGCTTGAGAGTGAAGAGATGTGGCTGGTTTCTACACAGTTATCATTCTGGCTAACGAGTTTCATTATTAATCAAACCATCCAGAGTCTGATATTCCTTTAAAGATACTCCTAGAGCAAATGCTTAATTGCTCAGATTTTGCTCTTTCAAGCCCTTAGCTCACACAAAAGTTAATAGTGTGTTATCATTTACTCGCCCTCATGTGGATTCAGATATGGATGTGATTACTGGGCGAACTGTCCCTTTAATAGTGCGGTTAATTGTGTTTAAATGATCAACTTAGCTTTAGATGTTTCACCTACAGTTCCTACATAAAAATAGACATTAATGTCAACTGCTGCTGCACAGTAAAAGTACAGAGCCATGAATGATGTTTGATAGATGATAGAATAATGAGACGCCTGCCATCTGAACACAGCGGAGGTCTCTGAGAGTCCAGGGCTCTGTTTCAGTGCATATGAGCAAACGGTGTAATCTCTACGTGTACCAGAGGAAATATAATGCTGTCTAGAAGAAACCATTTCAGAAAAAGAAGGACAATTATGTCAAATGTCCAAATCACAGTGTTACACTGTCCAGCAGAAATATCAGAGCACACGCGCCGTCCTGCCACGACTGGGTCTCTCTCTTGTGGTTTACACCAGACTAAAACAGTCTGAGCTCAGAAAAGCCCAAGTCCTGCTTTACGCTCTTGCTTTCATGATGCAAAGCTTTCAGAAACCACAAACATTACACGGACTGTACAAGCATGCTATAATGAGCTTTATTCACATATCCCAGCTCTTCCCATTATAACACTGAGGACTATCCATGAATTAGACTCATTCACTGAACAGAGCATCTTCTTAATATAGCATTAATAAAAGAGTGCCTTCCCAGATATACACCCAACCCGTGACCTCCAGCGACTGAATCACACTGACAGAGCAGTAACAGTTTATTGTCTCATCTCTTAACAAAGATTATAGATTAAAAACACACACTGACAGAGCAAGCCGAGCTCTCTCGTCACAGTCACTTCACTGGTTACTGGTCGTAATCACACATGATGAGGCTTTTTAAAGAATTACAGCTGCGCAAAAATGTGTCAAACATGGACTTCTTTATTGATTGTAATCATTGCGGCGTCGTTTTTGGCAGAACATTTCTGTTCATGACAGGCCCTTCATAAATATGTGGACGTGACAAACAATCTTACCCCACTAACACCTAAACGATATCTACAAACAACAAACAAAGTACAGTCTGCTTTACCATGAGACTGATGTGAGGGAAGAAAGCAGAACGAGAGAGAGACAGAGAAACATGAACAAAGCAGAAACCGTAAGACGAGTTGTGTGTTAAAATAAGAGAATCCCTACAGTAACAGCAGGCATCAGGAGGGGAATGTGAAGGCAAGGTTAGCAACGATACTCCGTTACCATCCAGTGTGGACATACAGCAGCACGAGCTCGTACGTGACGACAGCTTTGGCTCAAACTGGAAACGCCGTCTAGTTTCTGAGAGTGTCTGAGATCTGCTGATCTGAAGCTCAAGCAAACGTCTCCTCTCACAGACTTTCACATCCGTTTACACCGATTCGCTGTAGTTTTGAGGATCGAAATAAAAGCCCTGCATCTTCACTTTCCTTTTTCATGAATGCAGTAACAGTTTCTGAGGGAATTTTGGTAACTGACACATAAAGCCTTTATATCTAAAACACACACACACTGACTCTACCTGCTGTACATGTTAAATGTAGCACCCTACAGAAGGAACGCTCATGTTGGTTTTCTCCAGGATCAAGAATATCTAGCTAAAAACAAAAAACTCAACTGAACCTACAGCTGCTGTGTGTGTGAATGTGTTCAGTGCATTTGATAAAACCCAAGGCTTCGTTCATCATTTCACACTCTCACCAAATCCATGCTAGAATAACTTCACTAGACGTCTACATTCGGTCGGATCACGCCCGAGAAGCAAGCAGGAGAAAAGCATGTATGTGCGCTCATTATGTTTTGATAATGTGATGAATCTCATGTAAGACAATCTTCTGGAGATCAAGTCTCCGATGCAACAATAACTGCACTTTCTCATCCAAAAAAAATAAAATAGAATAGAATAGGACGTGTGTCCATTGAGAGATCGATGGTTTAGCATGTTTGAACTAAGAGTTCCCTGCAGTCGACACGTGATTTAAAGTGATTTAAAATGATTATTAATAAGCACAAAGACCTGCTGTCGCTCACTTGAAAACAGTCTTTGTGCTTTTGTAACTCGATACAGTCACACGCGGAGCTCCATGACTGCTCTTGAAGATTTCAGGAACAAGACTTTTGATGCACATTTACAGTAGGGCAATTCTGAAAATAAAGAATGTGAAAACCATGAAAGCCAGTGAGGAGATCCTAGGCCATGGTTTCCTCTTCGGAGGCGTTGGTTTCTCGTTAATCAACCTTTTTTTCACTTGGACTCTTTTGATTGATCTTCTCTGCGTCTTCATCCTCCTCTCCGGTGTCTTCTGCTCCGGCCGTCAGCCGCTGCTGCTCTTCCTCCTCACCCTCGTCTTCCTCCTCGTCCGTGAAGCCGTCTCTCTTCATCAGCTCCGTGTCGTCTTCAGACTCGGCCGTGCAGATGCCGTAGCACATGAGGCTGATGACGCCTAGCGGCAGACCGAAGAGGAAGCAGCCGAGCAGCGGAGAGCTGCGGAACACCGACTGCAGACGAGAGAGACCATCAGAGTAACACACACACACACACACACACACACACACACACACACTGACTGCAGAGCAGAGAGAGACCATCAGAGTAACACACACACACACACACACACACACACACAACACTGACTGCAGTCCAGAGAGAGACCATCAGAGTAACACACACAACACACACACACACACACACACACTCTCACACACCACTGACTGCAGACGAGAGAGAGAGAGACCATCAGAGTAACACACACACACACACATATATATATATAGAGAGAGAGAGAGAGAGAGGGAGCCAATCAGAGGACGCCATTCAATGAAAACACATTCTTTCACACACTTTTTCTTGTCATATTGTTGATAATGAACAGATTGAGGAATACTAAGAAGGTGGAGGTCTCATGTAAAGATGAATGAAGGGTTAATGTCCTGGGACACTGAGCTGGGTGTTTAAGGGTTAATGGGAATGGAATAAACAGGGGTTGGTTATATGTTTAGGGTGTGAGTCTTCTGCTGTGGATCCATGTTCTTCACATCTCTGTGGTTTGGTGGGAAATAATGAAATAACACTGAATGAACATCACACCTTCAGCTGTCACTGAGTGTACAGACACTTAACTAAACATATTCAATGATGATTGACTTGGGTTAGTCTGAACTCGGCTCACCATGACGGTGGACCTGGCATCATACGCCACACGCTTGATCCTCTGGAGAAACCCGTCTCCTCCATACGCCTGTCGGGAAACACAGGGACAGAGCCGGATCAACACAGAGTGCACCTGGACCTCTGAGAGGACACCAGCTCCTGTGTGAGCCACTCACCGTCCAATCAGAAACATTTACAGAAGCTGCTTCATCTCATTCAGCTGTGACAACAAGACTGTGTGTGTCTCTTCTATCTAAAGAGACGTGATCATTCAGCAGTGTGTGTGTGTGTGTGTGTGTGTGTGTGTGTAAGCGGAGGGTACCGGAGCGCTGCCGTCCAGAACGCTGCTGAAGAACTGGAGCAGCTGCTGAAGATCCTCCACAGGCTCCGCCGGCAGGAAGTACTGCTCGTTTGAGGTGTTGAGGATGATGATGCTGGGCACAGACACCTCACTGCACGAGGAAGAGCACCCCGTCAGTCTCTAACAGCGATGGCTTATGTCACATGACATAGTTATTTTCTCAGATATGTCACCTATTACACAACCATCTTCCCCTGAGCTCTGTGCAGCCACCTGAGGATCCAGACGTACTCACCCCATTATGAGGCTGTTGATGTAGTCGTTACCATCCATGTGTCCGAACTGGAAATCTCTGGAGGACAGAGAGGAGCACAGCACGTCTGTAAAGCTCTTCTGATCATTACAGGAACAGCAGCGCTCGATGAAGTTCAGCCCTGCTCTCATGTCTACTCTACACTATCCTATAAATAAACACCAACACAGAGCAGCTTACAGACTCTTAACTAGTGATTGTCCATTTGAGCCTGAAAAACTTGACAAGCTTCCGGTTATCTGTCTATCCAGACTGAAAAAACAGTATTGGTGACGGGTCACGGCACCAACGCCTCGTGGACCATTCTGTGACACAACTGAAATATATCTTCACAAATATAATGTGATTTCATAGCAAACAGTGACCTGTCATAACACGAGATGATGTGATGTGGGGTATATATGAAGACTGGATCTGAAGGATGCTGGGAATCACGGCGACTCTCACCTGTTGAACTGATCTCTGTGTTCAGCAGCTACTCTCTGGATCAGACCCTTCAACCTGAACCAACACGGATCAGTTACACACAAAGAACATCACAGCATCACATGACCACAGGAACCGCATCTCTGTACCTGCTGCTCTGCTCCGTCAGATCTTTCTCATCAGTAACTGCAATCGCCACCAATTTACCTGAAAGACAAAGAAAGGAAACCGTTTCTTGACGCCTTTTGCAGAGACAGAAAGTATGTTCACAGCATGCTCTGGGATCGCAGTACCTGTCTCTCCCAGCTCATAGAGCGTGAACCCATCGATGGGCAGGTAGCTCTGGAAGCGCTCTCGGTTCACCCAGGACGACAAGCTGCCGTCTTCATACTCTGAAACACAGCACCGAACACCTTACTAACACACCTGTGATTAGTAAGATAATCTGAGAGGGTTTCTGTGTTTGGGTAGAGCATTCATTTTTCAAGCTGAACAGAGTAAGAAGTCTTTGTGTTGATTTGTATCTGGACTTTAAAGTGGATTCAAACCTCTGTTAGTTTTAACAGTGTCTCTGTCTACATTACACTCGCACTGCTGTTTTCAGAAACCAGACAATAATACCACTATAATAATAATCATCATTATCATAAAAATAATAATTATAATAATCTAATATGTAAATGAAAAAATACTTATTACATATATGATACATTTTACTTTACACTAAAGTAGGACAGTTACAATACTTTTGTCTTTATGTGAATGTGAGAAAGCAGGTTTACAGACTGTCCACAAACATGCTTTTATTAATGATGCAAATGTGAAAATAATGTGTGAGGGCTGGCCGTTGTGTTCCCAAACGCACATTAAACTCTCAAAACATGTGGAGAGAGAAATTGCAGCCATTTGTGATTTAATAAAAACACTGAGCAATATTGTGCTTTGGATTCCAGTTAGACAAGTGCTAAACAGAAGTGTTTTGGGTTCATTTACAGTTTTCTTCACTCACCATCGTATGTGAAATAGGTTCCATCTTTGAAGACGAGCACTGAAGGCAATTCATGCAAAGTCACAGACTGCAGCAGAACAACACATTTTAGTCAGATTTCATGCGACTGTCTAAAACACAGCAGACTGGATAAATGAAACCACAAGCAGCCGAATCTGAAAATGACTCATCTCACCTCTGGTAAGACATCTTCAGACGCAGAGAAGAAATACGTGTACACAATGAGCTCCGACGCCACCTCCGTGTACTTCTCCTGAAATCACACAACAGCAGGATTTCTGTACTTCCACTGGGGCTTCAGGGTTTAGTGAGTCGATGAAAAACTAATAATTAATCATAACACTAATACTGATATTTCAGCATTTTTCTTAATCACACAAGGGTGTTTGAGTCTGATGAGCTGCATGTTTCACTGTTCATTTCAAAGCTGCTACACATCATCCGTCTGCAAGACTCGCTCATAACGGACACATGAGTCCAAATACTGTGCATACTTGTGTTAATAAATGTGCAAAGTTAGCACAATTCACATTTGCTTTGCCACTATGAAATCACTTTTCTATCAAAATAAAAAAAAATTTTTTTTGGAAAAAAACTAACACAAAGAAAGATTTTTCATATTAATAAATAATCTAACATGATTTCTGTAATATAAAAAAGTACTAAACTAACACTAATACTGATATTTCAGCATTTTTCTTAATCACACATGATTTCTGTAATATTAGACAGGGCTAAATAGCGCCATCTGCTGCTATTTGGTTTGGGTTTTAATTTATAACAATGTGACGGAAGCATTGAGAACAAAAAAAAAACAGTAATGATCAATCTCTATTTGACGATTATGAAATCTATTTGTTTTGTGTGTGTGTCTGTTCAAAGAATATTAAAGGAGACGCACAGAGCTGAGTCTTTAAAGGTGCACCAAGAGATTTCAAAGAATATTAAAGGAGACGCACAGAGCTGAGTCTTTAAAGGTGCACTAAGAGATTTCTGAAAAAAACACTTCTGACCACAGTGTCAGACCGAATCCCAAAACACACTCGCAGCCAATCAGCAGTGAGGGGCGTGTCTAGTGATGATCAGGAGAAGAGCACAGGACAGATATTAGCGGATCGACTATAGATGATGAGAGATGGCAGATTAAAAAAAGGGGGAGGGGCGGGATTACAGAGGAACAAACGTTAAAAAGAAGGGTTACGATCGATAGGACTGTGACGGTGGCAGATTTTTACCACTGCGGTGGTAATGGACCAACTACTGCCGGTGGCGCGGTGTTGATATACATATACAATTAATATTAATTATTTAATTTATGTGTATATAATATATTGAAACACAAATAATAATAAATGAGGCTCAATCATCTAACAAATGTGCGTGTTTATTTTAGCACTTCCGTCAGTGAATACACAGCCTGCAAAACACTAAAATAAATATAAAAAAAAAAAATAATAGTTAAACAAGAAAGTAGCCTAAATATGAAAGTTATCAGTGATGCTACACTGCATGCGGCACGACACGACCGACAGTATTCTGCCTCGTTCTATATATACTACAGAAGTCATTATAATCAATCAGTGATGCTACACTGCATGCGGCACGACACGACCGACAGTATTCTGCCTCGTTCTATTCATGAGCTGCTGACACAGAGTTCTGCAGACACCAGACAAACCTATCTCAACACGGTGTCACGTCCAGTGGAGACGGTTCACTGAAAACAGCCTCGTCCGTTTGGGAAGGTGCGCGCAGTCAGTGGAGGCTCGCGAAAGTATAAATCTTGCTTTAAGCAGGTGCATTAATCCTCACCTGTACGCGCTCTCTGTGAAATAGGAATCGTTGCCACATTTCTTGTTAACATCTTTCATTTATCGCTGTCTCGTCTGTATTTGGCCTGTATTTGGAGAAAGCCTCGAAGACACTTGTACAAACACAGATGGGTGACATGAATGGAGTATTTGGTTTCCCAATAAGGTCCATCGCCCAACAAAATTAATTTGCTGAATGCATAAACTGTATTTTCCTGCGCTTAAACCTGCCAATCTCTGTGTATGGTGTTTGAGGTAATTGGTAAATTATCATAGACTTACAGTCTAAATAAAACAATTTGCAACTATTACTGTTATTACACGTGTATGTGTGCGTAGAGTGTGTGACGTCAGATGCACTGCCGCCGGTGACCGTCACAGCCCTAAATATCAGAGCAGCTTCCAGCAGTGCAGAGAACTCACGGAGCGGAAGGGAATCGGATGACAAGGATGCTTTGTTTCTTCTTGATCGGTGAGTTACGTTGATTTTGCTTTTTCACACAACTTTTCTGTGTTGGCTTTTGGTTGAATACGCCGCAGATCCAGCATCACCACTGCCAGGGCTGTGTACGTAAGTGAGGGGCGGAGCTATCATAATAAGGGCGAGGCCCTGTTGGGGTATGTGTTTGTTTTGGTGCTTTCAAATATCATCATCAATTGGCAATAATTGCTTAGCGCACCTTTAACACACGTTCACTCTGTTAACTTTAGTTAAGTGTAGATATGAAGACAGACTGAGCAGCTCACTTTCAGAGGAGACTCGCCTCCGACATACAGAAACAACACACTGTGCCTCTTCAAGACGTGCTCAAACATCTGTCTGCTGGGCAGCGACCGCACGGCTGGCCTGAAACAAACACACACACACACACACACAGACGATCATTAGAAAATGACTCTGATGGTTTTATCCAGTCCTGCACTTTCCTAACTTAACCCAGCAGAGTTCAGCTGTAACACACTGGCTGTGACTCAGTTCACCTACTAACACTACTAAACACTCTGAAGATAACGCATGTAGTCTTGAGAGTGAGCAGAAGAGCAGGGAAGTTTTGGGACAAACTATCGCATCATAAAAGTGCTGTGAAACCCTGCAGGTATCTGTGTGTTACTCATCTCAGCATGCTGTGGCACAGAACACACTCGTTCCACTCTCAGACACTGTTCAGGGTGGAGAGCGTGTGAACCGGGACGCAGGGACTTATCTAGTAATCCTGATGCCCTTGACCAGCTGTTTGAGGTGATTATTTAGGGATCTGCACACAGTTACACATGCATTTTCTTTCACAACTGTTTACATACACTTAAGAAATAACTGACTGTTTTGAGGAAATTCTAACATTTTTGTATGCATTTGTCCTTTCAAATGCAAAAAGACAAGAATACTCAGTTCATCACACAGTATTCAGTATGAGAGACAACAGCGCACAAGTCTTCATGTGCTTGAATGGTTTAAAGTCATATTAAAATGCGCACAAAGCAATTGATAAGAGGAATTGAAATTGAAATTTTTATATCAAGTATCTGACCATAAATATCCATTTTCAGAATTAGAATCTATTTTTGTTTCCCAAGTTATGAGTTAACATGTTAAAGTCCACCGTTGCTTCATATGAAGTTAGTTTTACCATCCAACTAAACTGTGTGCCTGCATTTTAGACACGTACATTGTGCTTGCTCTGTTCATGCAATAACTGCGTCCTATTATCAGTTTTCTATCTACTCAAACTGCTCTGTAATATCAGTGCTGTGACCCGTTTCAGGAGCTGTCGAAATTACAATTTAACGATATGCCAAAGCTGGTGATTGACAGTCAAAGCAAAGCGCGGTTTGAAAGCCCCGCCCCCAGCTGAACTGGAGGTTTTGATTGGTTACGCAGCAGAGTCAGACCGGTCTGTTATTGGCTGAAGCGCAGCGCCCGTCAAACACTCGCCCGGTTTCTCCATCAGCACCTTTTCTTTTTGTTCTTTGTACTTTTGGTGAAAAATAAACTTAGCGAAGTTGAGTACTTTATTTTTATTCAACTCAAGTAAAAGTACCACAATTTAATTATACCCCAGAAAGTAGAAAAAATTGAAAATGTACTAAAGTACTGTAACGATAGTAATTAGTTACTTTCCACCTCTGCAAGAGTTTTAATAAAATGTTAACTTTAAAAGGTGGTAGTATTCACTACAATCATTTTGTTTAATATGATCAAGACCAGTTATGGAGGTGAGACCCTGCTGCAAAAAAACATGTGTTTTATAACCACAGATAAAATGACATCCAATAGCTTTTAAAGCCTGAACAAGGTCTGGAGAAAAACAAAGAAAGAAAATGTAATTCAGTTTTCAGTCTCTGAACTGAATCCTCACCCAGCCACTCTGTTGGCAAACTCGATCACGTCATCTTTGGTTCGTGGTCCCTTGTAATTATATGCCAGCTCCCCCTTCAGCCTGAGAGAGAGAAACACACCTTTATTAATCAACGATGAAAACTACTGAACTCAATCACTGCCTCAGAACATCAGCAGCAGATGTCAGAAATAATCCACACACGACACGACACACATCTAAATCAGGGAATTCACACCAAATACAGTGGAATAAACGTCTACAAGCCCCTGATAAAACAGCAGCTTTCTAGAGTCATGACCGTATAATCCGGTCATCATTTCAGTGATTTGGTGTTGTTTTATTAATGAATTAAGATTATTAAAGGGTTACTCCACCCCAAAAATGAAAATTTTGTCATTAATCTCTTACCCTCATGTCGTTCCAAACCTGTAAAAGCTCTGTTCATCTTCAGAACACAATTTAAGATATTCTGGATGAAAACCGGGAGGCTTCTGTATCATCCGCACCACAAGCATGCATTGTTTCTACATGTATTTAGCTTTGATTTGAAATAAAACAGCGCATCCTTGTGGCGTGGATGATACAGAAGAGCATACACAGCATACGGTGAAATGAAGAGACACAGAGGAGACTGTTGACAAAGGAATTGTTGAATAAAGTCGTTATTTTTGTTTTCTTCGCGTACAGAAAGTATTCTCGTCGCTTCATATAACCCAGATTACACGTCTGATAGCAGATGGAGTATTCTGATGCTTTTCACTCTTTCCTGGACCTTGACGCTGTTATTTATTTGGCAGTCTATGGGACAGTCTCAAGCCTCCCGGTTTTCATCCAAAATATCTTAAATTGTGTTCTGAAGACGAACGGAGCTTTTACGGGTTTGGAACGACATGAGGGTAAGAGATTAATGAAAAAACACCGAATTTTTAAACCATAATAACATAAAAAACTGCCAGATGTTTTGGTAGAAAACATTGGACTGAGTCTATTCAAAAGTTTTGAAAGTGCATTTGCATACATTTATTTATTTAATTAGTTATATTATTGCTTTAGTTGGTGCTGGGGTTGAATTAATATCTGTCGATCACAATTAAACTCCATCCAGCAGCTAAATGTTAGATGTTGTACAGAGAGGCCAATGGTTGAAAGTGTTCACATTACTCTGACTAAACTCTGTATATATACAGTATATGTAACTGTATAATCTATTAATACTATAGACGATTAACCCTCTGCAGTCATGTAAATGATGCAATGATTCCTAAGACATCTCCCAGCAACCGGTGTTGTGAAACAGACACATTTACTACGGTAACAGAAGTACACAAGACTCTCCGAGCGTCCTCCAGAGACTGATCCAGCTCTGCTTCACACCGACGATCTGAGCGTCACCTCTGCCTTCAGCTGCTGGACGGAGTTACGACTGACAGATATCAGCTCAACCAAACAAACTAATGAACCAAATATATATATACAATAATTAAAAACATATGCGTTTGCACAGTTTCTGGGGAGAGGGACTCTGTCCTTCATTAGGCGAAGCATTAGCCTCATGGGTAATATCATCAACACCTCGGCAGGTCCCCTGACTCACGGCGCGCGTCTGATGGGACTCACAGAGAAACAGAGCGCCACACAACACTCACGTAATCACTGACTGACGGCGGTCTGATCCTGCAGTGAGACTGAATCAACACTAACTCTCACCTGAGACACGCCTCATTCAGACCAAAGACACAGAGCCCTTTATATTTCACAGAGTACAATAAGTCTGCCTTTTAAAAGTTTTCATTATCTACCTTCTTTTCTTTCATTTTCAGACCACAAAAGCAGAAACACCTGCTTACACCCGTCCATATAACGGCAATGAACCGCAGACTGAGCCGTATTTCACAACCGTTCTGAGGGTTTGGTGAAAAACAAACCAGAATCAGTCACCAGTCCGCTGTTCTACGTTCGGTTTTATTTTACTTTGTTATAAACAAAGCTTTTCAAAAGATCATGGGTCTTTAACAGGTTAAAAGTGCTGGTGTGCTGCAGATCTCAGACTAGCCTGAATTACTCCACATGCTTCCTTAAGATCAGTTAGTCGCCAAATTTGTTAAGGCAACCCACGATTAGTTGATTTGGAGCAGACATACGGTACATCTGAAGAAGGGATGGTGAAGAAAGACTTACAGTTTAATGGTGGGATATCCTCGCACGCCGAACTCTGACGCCATACCTGCGTCACACACAGGAACACAATCACAGGACATGGACTCCATCAGTGAGGTGTGAATATCAGTCTCAGAGAGATCTGGTAATCATGACATACTGTGCTTGGATCTGAATCATGTGTTACTGTAACTGTCATCAGTCTGTCAGATACACAATATTATCATGTATTTATTGTGATCACAGTTTAATAAAAACACTGAACGTTACTACTTATAATGCTTTCTTTCCCACGGTTATTTAAACAGTGAATAAATAACATACACAAAACAAGCAAAGACACTGGATCAAAGATCACGGACTTGAGTCCAGCGTGAGATTCAGCTCTCTCTAACTAACACTTCTCTTATAACTAATGACACCCTTGTGTTAAAACCCTCGTGCGCTCCTCATCTGAGTCACACTCGTGGTCTTCACGGTCAAACGTGACCAGACACCTGACATTTTACTTTTTTTTTTTTTTTTTCTCAGTAAAATCAATCTAATATATTTTTGGTAAATAATATTTTTTCTTTTATATTTTGTATTTTGAGAGAATTTTATGGTACTAATTAATATTTATGCAATAATGATCAATTTTTCCAATTGAAATTTTTTTTAATCAATGTAGTATCTCAGATTAAAATAGAGACTATGACTTTAAATAAAGTTTTTGAAGGCAGAATAGCACCTCCTGGTGAGAGCAAAGAAAGAGAAACCTGTAATTTCGTGGTGTAACCACTAGAAGCCTGTATGGGACTCTATAGAGAGGATTGTGAATTCCCTTGTTGTTTTTATACATAATTGTTTAGTTTTATTAGGTTGTGGATTTAAATGTTTATTAAGGCATTCTAAAAGACTATTTTTGTCAAGGTTTATATTTTTCGTTGTTTTAAACGTTGATTTGAAGCGTCAGATTTGAATTATTATTACTACATTCAAACCTGAATACAGAAATTATTTTGTTATACAAAACATTAAAATTCTATAAAAATGTAACAAAAATTAACAGGAATGCTTTATCAGAGCTTAATCTTTCTGTGCCTGATCTGATTTTAACCTCTTATTTCAGTTTTCTGACTCATCTTAGCTATACGGTTATAGCCAAACCAGTTCACTTGAGTGTGTATAATTCTATGTGTGTGTGTCTGTGAGGGTGTGTAAGTGTGTGTGTTTTGCACTCCTAATGTTTTAGAGTGTGACCCCTTCCTTGCTGTCCACTTTTTTACTAAATTGTAGTTGAATTATTGATTTTATTTTACATAGTTGCAGTGTTACAGTCAAACCAGTTCACAGGTGTGTGTGTGTGTGAGGGTGTGTAAGTGTGTGTGTGTGTTGATTTTGCACTCCAGATGTTTTAGAGTTTCACCCCTTCATTGCCGTGCAATTTTTCTTTGCATCGTGGGAGATTTGTAGATTGTACACAGAATTTTTTTGCCATTTGCCATTCATTTCATACCATTCCAATAAAGCTATGATTTTTAAATATTAATATAATTATTTTAGTATGTCTGACTGCCTCATAGAGACAGGTAAGAGACTGCACAGGGAGCTTGTGTACCGGAGATCTGACTGTGATTAATAAAGTCGATCACTGCACCTGAGTATGCGGTGGCGTCCATCTTTCCGACTCGGACCGGCGACCCCGAGCGGCTCAGCTCCGCCCCCACCTCCTGCCAGACCGGCTCCAGCTTCTTACAGTATCCACACCACGGAGCATAAAACTGCAGCACAGCATAAAGACCCATCACACACACACACACACACACACACACACACACACACACACACGGCTTCACAAGAGATCATGTGTGAGACTCACATCCACCAGCCAGACGTCATCCATCCTGCTGTCTTTAAACCTGAGGACAGAAACACATCTGCATTTACTGAAGGAGATAACAGGGCAAGTCTACGAAACTAACAGCAGTGTGCTGAACAGTGCACTGCAGGACTGATAAACTCTCAGTGTTTATATCAGAAGATCATATATCATGAGACGCGAGTGCACTTTCTGAGATGTTAACTGTAGTCTATGACATGATCTCTATGAACCCTAGACAGAAACCCGATGCAATCTGCACATGTACTGGGATGCTCCGGGGATGGCTGTAAGTTTTGAACCTTTGCTCAATGATTATTCGTTCACCCGCCGCCTCTCATTACTGCGCTCTATCCTTCTCCTCCTCTCGTGCTGTCTGACCGAGAGCTGTGTTGGTCTCGCAGGGATCGTGTCCAGCTGACCGTGAGGCTGTGGGTTCGACTCCTGCATCATGATAACAGAACGAGTCCGGCTCTTCTTCAGCTAAGCCCTGCTCTGTTCTCTCACGCTCTCATCAATACTTCTGTGTCTGTTCCTCACGCTCGTTCTGTTTGCTCTTCTGTGTTTCACTGCTTGATGTTAATCTTGCACACAGACATTCACGATATTTAAACAAAACTACTGAAATAGATCCACACTGGAGTCATAAATCAGCGCAGCAGACGCAGAGACAGGTTTCCTCTAGTGAGCCGACGACAAAATTAATAAATCATGCAAACATGTTAAAGATTTGCATGCTGAAATCCATTTTTTTTTAATTAAACTGATCTATTTATATTTTTATTAGACCCATGTTTTCATCAAATAAAAGATGAACATCTCATTCATCATATCACACTTTGACTTTCACTCAAACAGAACAGCTTTTAAACTCATTTAACAAAGAAAACTCATCAGTACAGAAAGAAAACTCCTTGTCAAGCAGTTTCGTGAGGTTTAATAAAATCATGGCTTCAGGTCGGGTTTGTAGGAGAAATATACGAGCATCAGTGAATGCTGTCATTTCTGAAGGATATGAACTCAAAGCATCTTTACACAGCTTTCACTCTCCTTCATACTGCAACACACTCAACACTGTTCAGATATTTCTCATAATCATGTTCACATCATCAAAAGAATATATAAAAGGAAGGAATATCTCACGTGTCATCGAGCTCGTGCACCGAAGCAAAGGCGGGCGTGAAGAGAAGAGAAGAGAAAACTGCAAACACACACAATCACAGCATCAGACGCCGATCTGATTAATGAAGACTGGTATAAAGAAATATAAAAGATCTAGAGTCTGTACCCGCTGTCAGCAGTGCCATGGCTCCGAGTGAGAGGAGCAGCAACCGGAAATGCGAGAGGCGGCAGCGGCGCATGCGCAGTCAGAACGCTGAAGCTGCGTCACGCTGCGTCCGATCTCGTTCCCTATATAGTGGATGACACGCAGTACACTACACAGAGAAGGACTGAGCGAAGGTGAGAGAATGCGGACACTGACGGAAATAATTCGCCAAAATGTCACATTTATAGAATACAATGGTCTTACTCCAAAACGTAATTCTCTCACTTACCTCACAAAAAAAGGTAATGCTTTAAACAAGTGTAAAGGTATTGTTGCATAAATTGGAATCATTTTGTCATTGCACTCTGTATTTTATTTATTTATTTATTATCTTTTTTTTTTCATTTTGAATACAATTTCTCGCTGTATTTTCTTGGCATTAAAAAAACAAACCTTCTAGTTTTGGGACAAACTACTTCGTTATAATGCACAACAGACTTCTGTATTAATTCACCAATAAACTGGATGTCGACCGCCGTTAAGCTGAAAAGAAGAAGAACTTCTGGTGCATACTGTTTTTCCCCTACTATATAGTATGGAAGTATGCGACTTCGGACGCAGCGGAAGTCATCCGTATTCTGTTAACAGCGTCTCGTCGCTTCCGGTTTAAGTGTTTTGTATATACTTAGTTAAATATGAAGCAGTTTTACTTAAGATTCCTTCAAAGTAGATACCAATGATGATCATAACCAGTGTCAATCACATATGCAGACTGATATCTAAAAGTATTTTTTTTATTCTTTTCATTAACATTTAGATATAAAATGGAATAAAACATCAACAATAAAAATAGCTAGCTAGTTTAACTGATTATCTTAAAAGTCCATAGATATAGCTATTATTTAATACAGCTGTTAACACGTTCTCCAACAAGCTGAAGATCAGGCCAGCGGCATTCAAGATCAAACCGCTGCGCAACATTTTGCTACGGTTTCCGGTTTGAACACATGTTTCCTGGAAACGGTGCGCAACGGAGTTTGAGATGCGTTTTCTCCTGTTTGGTAGGTGTGTCAAAAATGTGTGCCCAATCAGCATCTACATATAAACCACGGGTATTAAAGAGACAGCTGCACAATGTAATTATAACATCAAAATAAATTCACAAGAGCAAGTATATTGTTTGAAGATGATTATTTGCATTAAAGGCAAAATAACTAAAATAATAAGAGCACAAGTATAGATCTGGAACTTTTTTAAGTCTGTCTAAATATCATTTAGTAATTGAAATGTCTTCTGGCTCATATCCTTTCCTTATGCTGCGTTCACACCAAATGCGAATAGAGCGTCTGGCGCGAATGATTTCAATGTTAAGTCAATGTAAAGATGTGTTTACGCGCGTCTGGAGTTCTCGCGGCGCGGTAGACGCAAATTCGCCTCATTCGCGCGTCTAGTTCACGCGAATTGAGTGTCTGGTGCGAATGATGCTTTTTGTGCATTTACACGTTTGACGCGAATTCGCATCTGACGCCCGAGTTGAAAATTTTGAACTGTGTCAATTCGCACCGCGTTAACCAATCAGGAGCCTGCTCAGGAGTCACTCATTCAACATGGAGGAACGACTGTCAGTGAGCAGTCACCCGGAGCTATATGACATAAGTTCATATTTCTATAGAGACAGGAATAAAAAGGACCTCACTTGGAAGAGTGTGTTGTAAATACACATTTAACTTTTGAGTCACATACACGTTTATCGACCCGCGGCCTTCCCGCCGTTTTTTACTATTTTCCCCCTAATATACAGCTACTTTTTGCTAACAAGATAATCTGTTTATTCAGAGGACGTGTGCAGGAAAAAGTGGAAAAGCCTCGAATGCTCGATCAACATCAGTCATCTTGCAAACAGACAAACCGCCCAGCACTTGCCCCTCCCACAAGAAGCGGATTTTGCCTCGGACGCGCGTGAATTTCGCTTCAAACTCATGCTTTCTACGCGTGTCTATTTCGCTCTAGACGCACGAATGCATTCAAAATGTTCAAGCGGCAAACTAGACGCGGTAGACGCGAATTTGATGCTCTATTTGCATTTGGTGTGAACGCAGCATTAGGAAGGTGTGCTAGACACTGATTAATGTAACATAAAAATACTATACATATTTTGCTATTGTATTGTGGAGTGACACTTTCAAAAACTTTTCTATACTCCTCTGATTATATAATAGTAAATATTACAATAACATAGCACAACAACAGTAATCAGCAATGATGATTAGCCTAATTGTGGTGTTTAGCAGTGTCAGAAATTAAATGAACATTCTGTTACAAAAGCATGTCAAAATACATAGAGACAGATAACAGGGTAAAACAAGGGTAAAGATTTTACAGTGTTTTTACAAGATGGAGGAATTTGATGGAATATTTGTGATTCAATCCATACGATGAACTTGCAGTGTTTCTTCTCAACAGGTAAACTAAACTTCAAGTTAAAAGAATTTGTAATATGTTGGAGACTTTTTTACCAGAGGAGACATGCAGTAACTTTTATAGAGCAGTGTAGATTGTTGCTGTCGGTGATCATGTGATTGCTCTGATTGATTGCATTCACCTGTATACACAATACAAAAGGATTCTTTAAAAGAGGTGAGTAACACAGAGGACAGATCTCTGAGGTGGTGACTAGTGCAATAATGTGGGCTCGTTTCGCTGTCTCTCAGGGGCAGCAGGCCCTCTGGAGATGAATACCGTTAGATTTCTGTGTGCAGACGACTCCACAGTCATCAGCTTCATTCAGGACAGAGACAAGTCTGCCTACAGACAGGAGGTTAAAGGGATACTCCACCCTGAAATGAAAATGTTGTCATTAATCACTTACCCCCATGTCGTTCCGAACCCATAAAAGCTCCGTTCGTCTTCATAACACAATTTAAGATATTTTGGATGAAAACTGGGAGGCCTGTGCCAAGTTAATAACATTGTCAAGGTCCATAAAAGGTATAAAAGTCATCCTTAGAAAACTCCATCTGCCATCAGAAGTGCAATCTGGGCTATATAAAGCTACGGGAACACTTTTATTCAGTGACTTTATTCAACAATTCCTTTGTCAACAGTCTCCTCTGTGTGTCTCCATATCACCGTAAGCGGTGTTTGTTATTCTGTATCATCCACGCCACAAGGATGCATTGTTTCTACGTGTATTTATCTTTGATTTGAAATAAAACAGTGCATCCTTGTGGCGCAGATGACACAGAAGAGCATATGCAGCATACGGTGACATGGAGAGACACATACCACCCCCTGCTCTCTCCCCACTCACCATCATAGACAGCACTTTGACTGCAGTGGAGTCATTCAGGATCCTGTGCACCACTATCTCTCAGGAGCTGAAGTGGGACATTCAAGTCAAGTCACCT
This sequence comes from Cyprinus carpio, assembly GCF_018340385.1. Taxonomy (NCBI): domain Eukaryota; kingdom Metazoa; phylum Chordata; class Actinopteri; order Cypriniformes; family Cyprinidae; genus Cyprinus; species Cyprinus carpio. Next base: position 1,017,846 of record NC_056595.1, on the reverse strand, counting down.
TTATTTATATAGCGCTTTAAACAAAACAGATTGTCAAAGCAACTGAACAACATTAATTAGGAGAACAGTGTGTCAATAATGCAAAATGACAGTTAAAGGCAGTTTATCACTGAATTCAGTGATGTCATCATGCAGCTCAGTTTAAATAGTATCTGTGCAATCATTTGCAATCAAGTCAACGATATCGCTGTAAATGAAGTGTCCCCAACTAAGCAAACCAGAGGCGACAGCGGCAAGGAACCAAAACTCCATCTGTGACAGAATGGAGAAAAAACCTTGGGAGAAACCAGGCTCAGTCGGGGGCCAGTTCTCCTCTGACCAGACGAACCCAGCAGTTCAATTCCAGACTGCAGCAAAGTCAGATTGTGCAGAGGACTCAACTGGTTCCTGTGGTCTTGTCCTGGTGGTCATCTGAGACCAGGTCTTTACAGGGGATCTGTCTCTGGGGCTCTATTCCTGGTCTCCGCTGTCTTTCAGGGCTGTAGAGGTCCTTTCTAGGTGCTGATCCACCATCTGGGCTGGATACATACTGGATCCGGGTGACTGCAGTGACCATCTGATTTGGATACAGACTGGATCTGGGGGCTACGGTGACCTCGGAATAAGAGAGAAACAGACTAATATGAGCGTAGATGCCATTCTTCTAACGATGTAGCAAGTACATTGGGTGTTATGGGAAGTGTTCCCGGTTCCGGGTTACCTAATTAATGCAGCCTAAAAATCCTTTAATGGATTTGAATATTAGAAGCATATTAGTGTGTTGTGTAAGGCAGATTAAAGAAATGGGTCTTTAATCTAGATTTAAACTGCAAGAGTGTGTCTGCCTCCCGAACAGTGTTAGGTAGGTTATTCCAGAGTTTAGGTGTTAAATAGGAAAAGGATCTGCTGCCCGCAGTTGACTTTGATATTCTAGGTATTATCAAATTGCCAGAGTTTTGAGAACGGAGCGGACGTGGAGGACTATAATGTAACAAGAGCTCATTCAAATACTGAGGTGCTAAACCATTCAGGGCTTTAGAGGTAATAAGCAAGATTTTAAAATCTATACGATGTTCAATAGGGAGCCAGTGCAGTGTTGACAGAACCGGGCTAATATGGTCATACTTCCTGGTTCTAGTAAGAACTCTAGCTGCTGCATTTTGGACTAACTGGAGTTTGTTTATTAAGTGTGCAGAACAACCACCCAATAAAGCATTACAATAATCTAACCTTGAGGTCATAAACGCATGGATTAACATTTCTGCATTTGACATTGAGAGCATAGGTCTGTTACAGTACAGAAGGGACGGAGACAGAAGATAACAGGTAAGGTGGTATTTATTGACAAAAGCAGAGTAAATATGGTAGCGAGTGTTCTTGAGGTGAGGGATGAGAGAGAGTAAACTGAATACTGTCCTTGAGATGATATGATGAAGGTCCTAGAAGAATCCGAAGAAGAGACGTTGCGGGAAGGAGACACTCACTCACTCACTCACTCACTCACTCACTCACTCACTCACTCACTCACTCACTCACTCACTCACTCACTCACTCACTCACGGTTGACACAGGAGGTAACTTGAGAGCGAGGGAGACAGGTAAGTATCCAATGGAAGTCCTTTAGGTCGGCAGGTAGGTAATCCTAAGTGCGAATGAGACCAGACAGTGACTGTGTGCGTGAAAGTGTCTTTTAAGTGCTGGTTGATTGGGTGCTGACGAGGGACAGGTGTGTGTGATCAGTACTCAGGTGAGGGAGTGCGCTGTGATTGGACGGGGTTGGAGCCTGGCGTGTCTGTGACAAGGTCGTAATTTAGATATATTTTTGAGATGGAAAAATGCAGTTTTACAAATGCTAGAAACGTGGCTTTCTAAGGAAAGATTGCTATCAAATAGCACACCTAGGTTCCTAACTGATGACGAAGAATTGACAGAGCAGCCATCAAATCTTAGACAGTGTTCTAGGTTATTACATGCAGAGCTTTTAGGCCCTATAATAAACACCTCTGTTTTTTCAGAATTTAGCAGTAAGAAATTACTCATCATTTAGTTTTTTATATCGACTATGCATTCCAAATTGGTATATTTCACCGGACTGCGAAGAAATATAGAGCTGAGTATCATCAGCATAACAGTGAAAGCTAACACTGTGTTTCCTGATGATATCTCCCAAGGATAACATGTAAAGCATGAAGAGTAATGGCCCTAGTACTGAGCCTTGAGGTACTCCGTACTGCACTTGTGTTTGATATGATACCTCTTCATTCACTGCTACAAATTGATGGTGGTCATATAAGTACGATTTAAACCATGCTAATGCACTTCCATTAATGCCAACAAAGTTTTTTAGTCTATGCAAAAGAATGTTGTGGTCAATAGTGTCGAACGCAGCGCTAAGATCCAATAGCACTAATATAGAGATACAACCATGATCAGATGATAAGAGCAGGTCATTTGTAACTCTAAGGAGAGCAGTCTCAGTACTATGATACGGTCTAAATCCTGACTGGAAATCCTCACAGATGCCATTTTTCTCTAAGAAGGAATATAATTTTGAGGACACTACCTTTTCTAGTATCTTGGACAGAAAAGGGAGATTCGAGATCGGTCTGAAATTAACTAGTTCTTTGGGGTCAAGTTGTGTTTTTTTTGTTGAGAGGCTTAATAATAGCCAGTTTGAACGTTTTGGGGACATATCCAAATGACAATGACAAATTACTAATAGTCAGAAGAGGATCCATGACTTTTGGAAGCACCTCTTTTAGGTGCTTAGATGGAATAGGGTCTAACATACATGTTGTTGGTTTAGATGATTTAACAAGTTTATACAATTCTTCCTCTCCTATAGTAGAGAATGAGTGTAACTGTTCCTCAGGGGATCTATAGTGCACTGTCTGATGTGGTACTGTAGCTGATGGCTGCATGGTTACAATTTTATCTCTAACAGTATCGATCTTAGAAGTAAAGTAGTTCATAAAGTCATTACTGCTGTGATGTTGAGAAATGTCAACACGTGTTGATGCTTTATTTTTTATTAATTTAGCCAGTGTATTGAATAAATACTTAGGGTTATGTTTGTTTTCTTCTAAAAGAGATGAAAATTAATCAGATCTAGCAGTTTTTAATGCTTTTCTGTAGGATAGGTTACTTTCCTGCCAAGCAAAATGAAATACTTCTAGTTTTGTTTTCCTCCAGCTGCGCTCCATTTTCCGGGCTGCTCTCTTTAGGGTGCGAGTGTGCTCATTATACCACGGTGTCAGACTGTTTTCCTTAATCTTCCTTAAGCGTAGAGGAGCAACTGTATTTAAAATGCTAGAAAAGAGAAAGTCCATAGTTTCTGTTACATCATCAAGTTGTTCTGATTTTGGATATGCTAAGGAATTGGGATACATCAGGAAGATTACTTACAAAGCAGTCTTTTGCGGTAGAAGTGATGGTTCTACCATACTTGTAACAAGAAGTGGAATTTACAGTTTTAGCTAAAACTAAATAATGATCTGAGATATCATCGCTTGGCTGCATAATTTCAACACCATCAACATCAATTCCATGTGACATGTGAGTATTAAATCTAGAGTATGATTTCAACAATGGGTAGGTCCTGAGACGTGTTGTCTAACCCCAATAGAGTTCAGAATGTCTATAAATGCTGATCCCAATGAATCTTTTTCATTATCAACATGGATATTAAAATCACCAACAATTAAAACTTTATCTGCAGCCAGCACTTACTCGGATATAAAATCAGCAAACTCTTTAATAAAGTCTGTATGGTGCCCTGGTGGCCTGTATACAGTAACCAGTACAAACATCACAGGGGATTTATCATTAACACTTGTTTCTCTGGATAATGTTATATGAAGTACCATTACTTCAAACGAGTTATACTTGAAGCCAGCCCTCTGAGAAATCCTGAAAACATTGTTATAAATTTGAAGATTGATTTGTTGAACCTCAATAAAATTGTTACTCTTAAATTGGTTAAGACGTTTTTTGTATTTTCTTGTTCGGGGAACAGACACAGTCTCTATAGTGTGATATCTAGGTGAAAGAGTCTCTATGTGCTGAGAATTAACTGACTTCTGTGACGTGAGGTGGCTAGCAGATGGTCGGTTTAGCCAGTCTGTCTGCTTCCTGACCTGGGCCCCAGTTAGTCAAGTACAAACTCTAAGACTATGTGGTGTATTTCTAGAAAGAAGAGCGGCCCCACCCCAGGAGGGATGAAGACCATCTCTTTTCAACAGGTCAGGTCTGCCCCAAAAGCTCGTCCAATTGTCTATGAAACCTATGTTATTCTGCGGGCACCATCCAGCCATTGAGTGATGACAATCTGCTATGTATCTCATCACCACGGTAAGCAGGGAGGGGACCAGAGCATATTACAGTGTCTGACATCGTGCAAGTTCACACACCTCTTTAATGTTATTTTTAGTGATCTCCGACTGGCGAAGTCGAACATCATTAGCGCCGGCGTGAATAACAATCTTACTGTATTTACGTTTAGCATTAGCCAGCACTTTTAAATTTGCCAAGATGTCAGGCGCTCTGGCTCCCGGTAAACATTTGACTATGGTGGCTGGTGTCTCTATATTCACGTTCCGTACAATAGAATCGCCAATAACTAGAGCACTTTCATCAGGTTTCTCAGTGGGTGCATCACTGAGTGGGGAGAACCTGTTTAATGTTTTGATCGGAACAGAAGAGTGGTGTTTAGACCCACGACTATGCCGCCTCACAGTCACCCAGTTGCCCTGCTGCAAAGGCCCTGTTACCGGAACCGAACAATGTACAGAACTCCCTGAGCTAGACGCATCCAAAGCCGTATCTAGAGCCCTCACATTCTTACTGTCCTCAATTAAAGTTTGGATGCGTGTCTCTAATTCTGAAATCTTCTCTGTCAGCCTAACTATTTCCCTGCATTTATCACATGTGAATCCCTCAATCACCGACAGAGATAGATAAACTATACATGTGGCAAGCAGTGCAAATAACAATAGCAGGAGAAGCCATTACTCACCGTGCTTGATGAAAGATTCTTACCACAGTTGTTTGATGAACTTGTGAAAAAACAGAGTGAGAGAGAAAGAAACGGAGCGAGATAGAGAGGAGAGGAGAAAAGAAAACAGCGATAGGCACAAATGGAAACACTAATGACAAGCTAACAAATGCTGCAGGTTTGCTGCACCCGCGGATTTAGAATAAAAGCGAACAATCAAATTAATCAGATTAGATTGATAGATAATATCAGAAATATGGTGGGAATTAAGTTATATTTTATCTCTTTAAACAAGAGAGAGTGATAGTAAGAGAGATTCTACAGAAAAACAAAGCTACACGGAGCTATGATCACAAACCAGCAGCACGGCAAACAGGAAGCAGGAATTCACATTGACTCCATTGTAAAAAAGGCCAAGCAGAAGCAGTATTTCCTTCACCAACTGAGGAAATTCAACCTTCGACAGGCACAGATGACACAGTTTTATTGAGTCGGTTCTGTGCTCTTCTATAACTGTCTGGTTTGGGTCAGCCAGCAGATCAGATTTATGAAGACTGCAGCAGACTGTCAGGACAGCAGAAAGGATCATTGGTGTGCACCTGTCCAGTCTTCAGGACTTGTCTAACTCCAGAGAGAAGAAACGGGCAGGAAACATCATCACTGACCCCTCTCACCCCGAAATCCTCTCAGGCAGATGCTACAGATCTCTGTGCACCAGAGCAGTGGTTCCCAAAGTGGGTGCCATGACAACCGGCTAGGGGTGCCGCAGAATATCATATTTTTTTCCCATTTAAATAGTCTGAAACAAATATCGTACCATATAATAACATTTACAGGATAAATTTTTAAAATATAAGACACCAACATATGAGCATGTCCAAACAAAATAAATAACAGAAAAAAAACATTGGTATATTCCATACATATTTAAAGTTTAAATGTTTTTTTACCACCAATTGGACCATTCGAGAATCGCCCCTGCCCAATCCGCAGCTCCCCTTTATACGCGCTAAGTTTGAAATTCCACGCAGTGATTGACAGTATACGGCAAAAATGAATACATTTTTAAGTTTCAACAAAAGAAAAGCAGAAACGTCAGAGCCCAGACGACTGACAGACATTAAACAGGAACCACCACCACCCAAAAAAATAAAGTCAGGCAGTACAGTGAAAGCTACCTGGCTTACGGTTTTACATGGATCAGAGATGCTAGCTGTTCCACACCTGAATGCTTCGTCTGCAGGGAAAAGCTATCAAATGCAGCAATGGTACAGAGTAGGGGTGTGCCCGAAGCCGAATACCTTATTCAGAAAGGCACGGATAATGGCTTCAAAAACGAATAACGGATAACGAACAGTTCTGCCCGAATATTCGGCTGAGGCTGCAGCAGTCTGGTGTTTGCTAGATTCACAGGTGAGCCAGGGGATCAGCGCAATATTTTACAAAATCCTCTAAATTCACTCAGTGAGTGTGTGAAGTGAATGAACGTAAACTTTATGAATGAAAAGAGCGCAAATCAAACACGCACTGCTGTTGCCTCTCCGTGCATCTCTCAGAAATCAGAGCTTGGCAAGAGTAGGAAGCCTAATATTACTTACAGTATTACATCATACACGTTCTACTATTTGTGTATATATAAAAGGCAATGATTTAAACCTTATAGGCTACGATATGATATACAAATGAAAAACCACAGCGCGATTGCCAATCAAACAACCGCGTTGCCGTCTCTGCGCGTCTCCGTCTCTCTGTCTAGAGTATAGGCTAATGATCAACTTAAATACAGATACATTTTCTACTAGGTCTACATGTTTGCTTCCTTAATTTTTGCTGGTTTGAGTGGCACATGCACATTTGTTTAGTGAAGTTCAAAAAAGACTCGTTTAAATAGTTCTGCATAATGAAATGTTAGCCTTGAATTAATTCATTCACTAAATGTTTGTCATGAAATCTTCCTACTTGTATGATAAATTTATTTTTAGAAATTCTTTATTTTATATTTAAGAACACTGAATAGGGCAAATAGTCTAAATATTTTTCCATACTCTTTCCATGCTCTTTTTTTCCCCATAGGTTCTCCAGACCTGCGAATTAGTTAAGTGAAATACTTTTTTAAACGCAGGAACCGGTGAGCTAAAGGAATTCATGCTGTTTTACATAATCCTCTAAAATTACAACACAGTAACAAGTGTGTGAAGTAGCTAAATGAGTTTATGAATGAAATAACCAGAGATAAAATAGCAGAGTTGCAGTTGCCTTTTTTCATCCATTTCCTGGAAATTACTTAAATCAATTTCCATATTTCTAAATTGCGTAGGAACCCTTACTGTTTTAATTTAGATACTTAAATATCTATTTATTGGATCACGAAGGGTCCCCAAGCTGGGACTCGAACGCACGTTGCTTGAAGCACTGCTTGTACAAGGAAATCAGCTTCGACTGTTAGAAGATGTTTAAATAGGCTAAATGTTATAATTATAAAAAAATATATTATTTTAGTTAAACACGGCATATTTGTTCAGTGATAACTAAGAAAAAAGATAGGCTGTAAGACCATAAACATAACGGTCTTATCAAACACTGTACGAAATTCTGGTTCAAGCTCCACCTACTTCTGTTATCCGAATACAGATACAGATACGAATACGAATAATTTTGTGATAGATACAGATACAAATACAGATACAAATACTGGCTTCGCTGCACACCCCTAGTACAGAGTAAGCTGAAGAGACATTTAGACACAAAACACCACGGTTTATCCAGCAAAGACATAGAATACTTCAAGCGACTAAAAGCACAAAATGTTAAACAGAACCAACAAATGATGTCATGTGTGCGTGTGTCTGAGAAAGCTCAGGAGGCAAGCTTCTTAGTAGCAGAGCTAACCGCCAAATCAAAGAAGCCCCATAACATTGCTGAATCACTAATTTTGCCAGCCTGCAAGAAAATAGTAGGGGTAATGATAGGGGAAGACGCTGTTAAAGAAACTGACAAAATCCCACTATCTGACAACATGATTAAATGTCGTATTGACGAGATGGCTGCTGATATAGAAACACAATTAACCGAGAAACTAAACAAAACTCACAAATTTGCACTCCAAATTGATGATTCTACGGATTGCAGCAGAGACTGTCATCTCCTGGCCAGTGTACTATATACTGATGGGGATTTAATTATGGAGAATTTTTTTTTTTTCTGCAAAGAACTACCGAGACGTTCAACAGGGGCAGAAATGTTAACGGTCATTGATACGTACTTGAAAGAAAGTTGTCTCAACTGGGGCATGTGTCATAGTATTGCACAGATGGAGTGGCTTCCATGACTGGAAAAGTAAAAGGATTGGTAACTATGGTGAAGAACCAAAACCCAGATGTGCAGATTACCCACTGCATGCTGCACCGCGAAGCACTGGTCGCAAAAGCAATGCCCCCAGACCTGACTGTAGCATTAGAACAAGCTGTCAAAACTGTGTACTACATTAAGTCACGCCCTTTGAAGTCCCGATTGTTTACCATATTGTGCGATGAAATGGGGTCTTAGCATCAGAGTCTGCTGCTCCATACAGAGGTGCGCTGGCTGTCAATTCAAGTCACCTTTATTTATATAGCACTTTAAACAAAACTGATTGTCAAAGCAACTGAACAACATTAATTAGGAGAACAGTGTGTCAATAATGCAGAATGACAGTTAAAGGCAGTTCATCATTGAATTCAGTGATGTCATCATGCAGCTCAGTTCAGTTTAAATAGTATCTGTGCAATAATTTGCAATCAAGTCAACGATATCGCTGTAAATGAAGTGTCCCCAACTAAGCAAGCCAGAGGAGACAGCGGCAAGGAACCAAAACTCCATCAGTGACAGAATGGAGAAAAAAAACCTTGGGAGAAACCAGGCTCAGTCGGGGGCCAGTTCTCCTCTGACCAGACAAAACCAGCAGTTCACTGTCACGGGGCAAGGCGCTTTCCCGTGTCTATGAGCTCCGAGATGAACTCAGGCAGTTTTCAACTGAGCACGACATACCCCACAAAGAACAGATCAACGACAACTCATGGTGGGCTAAGATCGCATACCTCACAGACATTTTTAGTCACTTAAATGAGCTTAACACAAAAATGCAAGGAAAGAACGAAAATATTTTAACAGCAACAGACAAACTTAACGGTTTCAAGGCCAAACTCAAGCTGTGGCAAAAAATACTGAAAAATAAAAACATCGACATGTTTCCCTTAACAGCAGAGGACCCCGTTCATAAGACACCAGTTCTATTAAAATCTATAGCTGCACATCTGAAAACGCTACAGGAAAGGTTTGAGTTTTACTTTCCTGCTGTTAATGAAAACTTTGACTGGGTCCGTGATCCTTTTAACCTTCTCTTGTCTGAATCGGCAAAAATGTTGTCAATCAAGGCGCAAGAAGAACTCGCTTTTTTCCCCTTAGTCTGACTTTAATTGTTCTTTCTTCACTTCACTTCAACTTTATTCATGTCCCCCAAGGGGCAAGACATACAAACAACAACATAAAAACAGAGATCAATACAAACACAAGCCTAATTATACAACTTACAAGCCTGCTCCACATGGTTTAAAAAAACTAAACCCCTCCATTGCCTAAATTTAGCATGGATATTGCGGTCCCCCTAGATGTGTGCAGTGTAAAGAAGTGGTTATCCCAGCATTAATGGCAAGGAAGGCCCATTATAGTTGAAAGTGGCCATGTGTGAGGTGTTTCTGGGAGGTTATAGTACATTAAATAATGATCATGTGACCTTTATGCACCACAGGTGACCTGTAAATGTAACAAAACTTTCTATTGCAGTTTTGCTAAATTTTCCTTTTTAGAATTGCCTGAAAAACCACCACATGCAAGTGAACCAAACTTTTTTGCAATATATGGGAGTGTTTGTGAAATGAAAGTGTTTCCACTGGGTGTATTTTCAATTTCAATCTGCGCAGTTTGAAGGGCATAATAAATAGAAGGGAGAATTGTGGGGTCGTCAGTTCTTGAGCAAGGAGTCAGCTCATATGAATCTTTGCCAACTATTAACTTTAGTTTGTCATAATATCGTGCCCTTTCCTGCTTACTAAGTCCTTATGATTTAGCAGTGTCCACACCTGTACACAATATGGCCACACATCCGGGTAACTGACCAAACCCTGAGGTAGGTGCAAACGCTGATGATTTGATCAATTGAATCTGAAAACTCACAGTGTACAGATGAATTGATGTGGGGTATCACTTGTTGTCCTGTATTCTTGTCTTCCGTCCCATACTCATACCTGTGTTTTTATGAGTTTTATTCTTTCTAACTGAAACAGAGGAAATGTGTCTCTCTGGTAGAATGACTGATTGTTGTGTTGTGTTGTGTTGTGTTGTGTTTTGACAGACGTAGACTTCATGGAGGTTCATTGCAGCAGGAAGATTACAGCAGCTGTTTGTGATGTTTGAGTTTCGTAGTTCACTGGATGACACTAGTGCAGAAACAGAGTCCTTCACCTTTAACGCAGCTGTATGGAGCTTTGTGTATTTTTGTGAATTTGGAGTCCCCTACAGTTAAATGAGTGAAGTTTACTGTGGTAAATATATTACTGTCACAAATACAGTGGCTGAACACTGCTTTTGTTGCTGCTGTAAAGCAATCCGCTCTTTTTGCACATTTTCATACCCAATCACCAAACTGTACTGGAAACAGAAGCATTCTCCTCATTAAAAGTCAGTGCAATATCAGAGTGAGTTTAAAACTGATATTTCAGTTTAGCCTACATACTATGATAGCCTATGATATATTATAAGAGAAATATGTGAAGTTTGATGATGTTCAGGTATTCTTCTAATCTTTTTCATATATATTATTTATTTCATATTGTATGTTAATTGTGGTGACGTGTACAAGGAGTATTTTTGTTAAATTGATATATATACTGTATATAAAGTTCAAGTGCTGATGTCACTGTTTATGTATGTTTACATCAATCCAAATGAATTTAATCCGACTGCAGATTCTGAGTGTATTGTTTATGTGCACTCTACACACCGAGGTCTGGTTCAAATATTCATTTACATATATATCACATATATTGCAAATAAAACAAGTACAAGTGCAGAGCATCTGTCGGCGCGTTCACTTCAATCAGACACAAGTGGAGAAAGCCACCACAGCCTGCACCTGCACTAATAATAAATGTTTTTGCCTAATTGGCTGACGTGCAACTATGTCAGCAATATTTTTTTTGCTTCTTTTTTTTTTTAATCTGATTGTTGCACACTTTTAGCCAGCAAAGACAATAACACATTCTCTCAGTAGTGCATGTTACCATTGCCTTGTATTAATCAGGTTCTTGCAGTGAGCATCATGTGATTTACAATCAATCTGGACTCCACAAAAGCGCTGTGAAAACATTTCTTTATCTGTTCAGGAACAGTCAAATTACCAATTTAAAAAAGTAATTAAAGTACTGAAAGAAGCCAAGGCATCACAGCACACTCAACTTTTTGAGAAAAAAGCACCACATTCCTCAAATGATAGGGCTGAATGATGAAACGCATATACCAGGCGTAACCTGATGGATTTTAGAATCCATCAGGTTATTAAAACTTCAGTCTGTTTTAGATGACAAAGGTTGGGGACACAGACTTATTATTGTAACGATACTGTGTCACACAAAGATGAAGATGATGATAAACAGTCCTTAATAAAACCACATACAAGTAAATCCACTCAAGAAGAAGCTGGAAGCACACGTAACATTCATCAATAACCATGACAACAACTAAACTGAGGTAGGAACGGTGAAAACACAAAGTCCATGTGGTGTGACAATAGTACAGTTACTCACACCTCAGGCACATTTACCAGGTGTGTGTTCCTCTGCAGTCAGAAGCCTGAACATCTTCTGTTACTTTACATCTTCTGACCATTCAGACTTTATTCATCAATTTATTTGGTTTAACAAAAGTACAACCTCAACACTTATGTTTTTAATTTCCTCTGAATTTCTTGCCCCATATACTTTAATTCCTGCTTCACTACTGTCAGCATGCTTCAGATGTTGCTGATTTTTGTGGAGGATCAGGTCACGTTTACATCATCTGTGGACGAGTGATTTTGTGCAGTGTTGAATGTGATAAATGTCTGAAAATGTCTGAAAATCTGAAGCTTTAAAGGCTGAAAAAAAGGTTACTTTAGTTAAACCATGGTAACCATAAATTAACCATGGTTTTGCTACACTAACCATAATTTAACCATGGTATTTGTAGCAAAACTGTGGTTATACAAATGGTAATCAATACGCCAAAAAAAAAAACATGGTTACTACACTTTTACTACAATAAAACCATGGTTAGTTTTTGTAAGGATGTGTTTGGCAGCAATGACTTAAATGTGTAACTCAGTCCATGCCATGTTTCTTATTTGTCCATCTCATGCTAATTTGTCTAATTCCAGAAATAAATGTCAGCTGTATAACAGTTATTTTATGTAAAACATCTAGCTGTGTGATATCCATGGAGTGTGAACGGGGACCTGTGATGTTTGTGATAATAGTGACATGCACTAGAGGGCAGCAGTGTTACTGGAACCGCACCGGAGACAGACGAGCATCATTCTCTGAAGCATTTAATATCAGAATCAGAATGAGCTTAATTCGCCAAATGTGTGCAAACACACAAGGAAATTGTTGTGGTTTCCAGGAGCTCTAGGTACATATATACATAACACAAGAGAATAGAAAAAAAAAAAACATTTAAATAAAATTAAGAAAAAAATTATTAAAAACAATAAAATAATATACATCAAGATCAGGTTTATGTACAGATGTGTGCATTTATATAATATATAATACATTAACAATGTAAGAGCAGTTTTCTTTCTTTCCTCTTTTATTACTCCTTTATTTTTCTTTTTTTTTAATTCGTTTTTTTTCTTTGTTCTGAATTTTACAAGAGGTAAAACAGGGAATGATTGTAAACCATCATGACTTAAGCAAGACTTTAAAAACTGTAAGAGCAGCATCTCCCTCATTATAAGAATTTGATATGTGTCCCTCAATGTTAGAACATGTCAGTAAACAGGAGGCTACTCATATATTCTCTTTCCCTCACAATAGACTCTTGAATAATAGATTTTTGTTGAGTGCACTTTTTTTTTCTCAGAATTTATAACAAGAATCAGACAATGCCATTCTCTGAGAACAAATCCTCTTCACCAACATAAGGTGAAATAAAATAGTGTTTATGGCAGTATGTTTATGGAATGGGATGATAGAATGTGAGACTTTAATTCATTTTTCTTCAGGACTCCTTTTAGAAATGTGAAAAAGGAGAATGAATTTTAATTGCAGAAGTGCATGAATGATCTTTCAGCTTTCCATATCTATTGTCCTATGCCCTTATAGTGAACAAATGTTGACTTTATTTTTTTGTTTGTTTGTTTGTTTTTGGACACCCAACAGATTTTGATTTTACAATGGCAAAAATAAGTTTGTGAACCCTTGAAACTTGTGAAATATTGACAATATCTGGATATCGGCATTGATTATCCATAACTCTCAATTATAGACATATATCAAAAAATTAAGTGAACCCTTGAAATTAGTAACCATTAGACCCTCCTGGAGCAAGAAAAGAAAAAAGAAAAGAAAAGCCTCCAGCAAACATTGGCTCCTTACAGATTTTTGTCCCTCCCCACGAATCTGTTTCAGTTGATCAGAATATCTGGGTTGTCTTGATAGTGCAGCCCTCTTCTACTTTCATCTTTCAAGCCGTTCTTTAGTTGATTTACATGTGTTTTGGGTCATCGACACGGCGTCTCCTCAGACTGTTCTGAAATCAGTCAGTCATCGCAGTAGTTCAGTATGCCCCAGAGTCTCGGCGGAGCCAGAGCCGCATGCACTTCGTGCCTGACAGAGACGTCTCCTGGTTGAATCTGCAGCATAATGTAGTGTAGACTGCCACAGACTGCCGTGCTTTTAACCCTAACCCAATCTGCATATGAAACATGAGGTCAAAAACGGACCAATCTTGCCGTTTTTGATCTAAAGTGTGACTCCTGAGCTCTGAAAGCTGTGTTGTATGGGGCTCAAATGAGTTCATGTGTGTATGGAGCATACAGACAGTCTGCTGCACTCGACTTACCAGGACAGACTGAATCAGTGAAGAACACCTGAAAACATCCAGAAAATACAATAACTTACAAGAAAAGCATTTCACATCAGATTTTATTCTGAACAATTCAGATGCTAATCAGACAAGAGAAATGATTGTGAGGTTTCTGCAGAAATCCGGTAATGAATTATTCACCAGTATCTTTGATGTCCCGCTGATGTTAAGCTGGTTTGATGGTTTGTGTTTTCAGAGGAGGACAGTTTCCCACTAAAACAAAATCTCACCTTCCTGCTAAAAGCCAAGGGTAACAAACCTTTGTTGCTTTCACATCCTTTGGGGTTTAAAATAAATGCTCTACTTAAGAAGAAATGCCACCAACAGCCGAACAGCACAATCATAGCTGATTAAACACTGAAGGCAATTTTTCCTTATTTGTTTTTCACTTGAGTTGCTCAGTAATGGACAGAGTTTAGGATGGAGATGTGTTGCTCATTGTCCTGGAGATTCTCAGGACTGTACGTTCAGTCTCATCAGTCATCGAGGCTCGGGTTGTTTGCTGATGTGGTGCTGGATCGTCCAGGACAGGTCTGAGAACTGCCTTCCTCAACCAGCAGCCTTCAAAGACCAATATCTGAAATAACAAATACGTGTAGGCCAGCAGTTATCAATTACAGTCCTCGCGCCCCCCAGCTCTGCATATTTTGCACATCTCTCTTTGTTAACACACTCAGATAATTCAGATAATCAGCTCGTTAGAAGTGAGCTCCGTGCATGAACTGTGTTCCCATTGACATGCTCCCTACTCCCTGAGCAGGGGAAATCTGTTGAAGTTTACCTCACTTCAGAACATTCATTCACGGATTTGCGCTGCGCAACGTCTTCACACACAGACAAGTGTGACATCATATACCTCTGTAAATAAATACAATTTAAATTCACATCTCGCACACTTCAATGCACTTTGAATGGAACATATACGTTTGCTCTGAACTGGAATCATGGCGGAATATCCTGTGATGTCCACTTCGTAGGGCACTTACGTTCGAATAGAACAAACGTCTGAAGCCATAAGAGAAACATACTAAATGTGCAGAGCAGGGGGTGTGAGGACTGGAATTGAGAACCGCTGCAGTAGACCAATGTTAGTGATGGTTAATGGTGACCACAGAACCCTTAACTCAGTAGCCAGAGGCTCATAAGCCTAAGAATCTTTGTCATCATTTTTTCCATGTGTACTTTAAAAAATAGTTCAAGACTGTAAGCAATAATGAGTTTTAATCTTTGAACCAAACCAGCCAGCTCTGAGATTAAGTCCATATAAGGGGATATTTGAAAACCATTAAAAACAACACAAGGTTCAAGGTAGTCACCCAAATGTATCTTGCATCAAGAAAATAGAGCTCACTGCATCCTTAAAACAGAAAAAGACTTTTTTTCTGTGACATTTTCTGATTACAGAGTTTAATTATTATTACTTTCAAAGATGATACTCATTTGTTATACAGCATATTCACTGTATTACAATAAAAATGATTTATATATTAAACACCATCACCATCTTAACTAGAACCACTTCAACAGAGAATAAAAAATTTCTATATCAGAAACTTTTCTGACAGAATTGGTCATCAACTGCTTGTTTAACGAGTCTCTGTCAGTCTTATAAAAGTACTTCATCATAAAAGTAAAAGCAGTAACCAGAGATTGAGCCTTGGAACAGCAAACAAACTTCAGCAGCTCTTTTGCAAAGCTGGGTTAAGCTGATGTAAAACAGATGCATGTTCAGGGGCTCGGAAACGAACACTTCCCACCTTCTGACAGACGACTGACAGCTATTTAAATGCAGGCTGTCATTAACAAACACAAACCTCGGCGACACCTGCTTTAATCACAGAAACAAAGGCTCAGCGAGTGGCCGGTCGTCAGTCTGTGAAATTCAGATGATGAGGAGGAGCAGCGGCGCACAACAACAACATCAAAGAGGCGCTCACTCCCGAGGAGGGCTAATCACCCGCTAACGGCCACGCGGGGGTTCAGAGAAGATGCTGGATCTTACTGCACCGTAACAGTGATGGTCTTTCACTGACACACGGAAAGGTTTGGTCCAGGGTCTCCCTACCTATAATGTTTAAAGATATTTTGTTCATATTTTTATTTCATGCATGATAATCTTTTTTTTTTTATTTTTTTTTTTATCACATATTAATTAAAATGTTACTCATTGTGTACAAATCTTTAAATAGTATGGCTCCATCCTACATTTCTGACAAAGAACAGATAGACAGATAGACTGCTGGTTATTTCTAGGTTGAAGTACAAGACTAGAGGTGCTGTGCTTTCTCTGTCGTTGCCCCAGACTCTGAAATGACTTGCCCGTTGCTATTGACTTGCTATATAAATAAAAACGCCAAACTGCCATTACCATGAATTAGGTTTGCACATATTAATTCACACACACCTCTCTCCAGAAATGTCCCTCTCAGACTGCTGTTGGTGAAAGCGTCAGGCTCTTCGGCTCCAGTGCTGCTGAGTTTAGCTCTAACTCGAACCAATCGCACCCCAACAAGCTAATCAAGAATGATTTGAGAATAACAGATTGTTACACTGTGTATTAATGTTGCTTAATGAAACACAACACAAGAGTCGGGCTCTGGAAGTTAAAATCCCATGAGTTTTTTCTCAGATGACTTGATTTATTTTATACTGTATTTATATCTAAAGTCAGATGTGTTATGTATTAGTTATGAGTTTAATTCTACACATTGAATCAATGGATTGTGGTTGAGAACCCCTGATGTAGAGTAATGATCCAAAATATCCTAATTATGCCTGTAAGCATAACCCTAAGCCTAACAACCCTACAGAACAACCTAATAATCCACCAGAAAACCCTAACAACACCGTATTAATCAAATTCAAACTGTAATGTTGTGATTCACCACACAACTATGAATTCTTTGAGGAATTTTTTTTTTTTAAATCCTGTTTACAAAATTAATGAGAACAAAAACTGCTGGAAAAGCCATTGGCAGTGATGTGCTGTATGGAGGCTTATTGTTGAAAAATGTTCAGAAATACATCTTCACAATGACAAAGACAGAATCAGTCTTGAGAGAGACATCATGCCACAATACGCTACTAGATTTTCCCCAAAAAAGGGGGGAAAACGTGAAGGATTTGCAGAGTACAGCTGACAAAACATGTATAATTCACTGAATGAAACCTAATTTCTTAAATAAAAAATGCATTAAAGCATGACAGGCTAAAATGCTGCTTTGCGATTTTTGTTTTTAATACACAAACAAAAACATCCCAAACTACAGTGGCAGCTTTGAGGTCTTCCAAGAATATGATTTTATTTATTTTTTTAACAGTAAAACAAGAATGCCATTATAAGTAAAATTGACTCAGATTTAATTTGTTCCCTATTATCCATAAAATAAAGCAATTCATACTTGTATCTGCTTTTAATAAAAAGTCTATATAGCTGAAATCATGCGGCGATGATGTGTGTTCCCGTATGGTTAGTGGTAGCTTATCTTCCCACTCCATCGGTCATCCAGGTGCTGTTATTATGTTTATCATGAGCCTACGCTGGACTGCTGCTATGAATTGTGTTTCTGTGTAATAAAAAAAGCAGAAGCGATTAAAGCTGAGGCGGCGCAGCCTGAAGGAGACACATTCGTGCCTCTGAAGATGCTGCTCACTCACTAATTACATGGCAACAAATGAGTTGCCAATCATCTGAATGCATTGTTTGCGCTTATCAGAAGGACCCATCAAGTCGAGCCAATTAAAAGTCTCAAATGAGCAGACGGTGGCGGAGAGCATGTCCTTTCCCTTTACTTAATTCATGATTGCCAATTAAAAAAAGAAAGAAAAAAAATCTGCCAGAAAGGAAGGCTGACTTTACCCTTTTTCAGATTAGATGATGGATTGTTTTGTTCTTTTTCCAGTTTCATTTTGACGCGGTATGGTGTGATAACAACTAAAATGTTTTGGGACATTTAGTGGTAGCTTTCCTGCAGCTCAAACAATAGATCATGGTGCTAGCAACACCAGGGTTATGGGTTCGATTCTCAGGGAAAGCAAAAATGCAATATCGCTTTGGATAAAACATCTGCCAGATGTATAAATGTTAATGAACTCAAAATAATCAATGGAACTAAGGTGACCTGGAATTTTATGATATAGGATTTTAATCACTTGACTTCTTTTCATTTATGAACTGCCACATCAACGAGAGCCCACAAGCATGCACTATATAGGACATTCATTTTCTTTCAGTAGATATGATTAAGATGAAATATGAATATCTTTTGACTAATTGTAAAGCTAGCCTGTTGTAGTTTATGACTGAAACAGCATGTCAGTTTGCAGTTTGAGGTTATGTGTGTTTATTAGTCTGTCTGGATGTGTGGTTTGGTTTACAGGAGCACAGGATTCAGAGGAAGACCAGGTCTAGAGCTGGTTTAACAAGGGTTAATCTTTGAGTGATATGCAATACAATGTTTAAGGCAGTTAGAAAAAATATCCTTATATGTTTGCCAGTGAAATATGACAAGTATTGTATCTTCTTATGCTAAAGAATTATAGTGGAGTTTGATGTCTGATGACACAGTTGTTCAATGAACACTTGAATACTAACATTATTTTCAACCATGTATATGCACAAAACTGTCTATAATCATGGACTCCATACTGTCCTTACAGTCAGCCTTTGTGCTTCTGGTGTTGCTGACTGCTTATAATTAAATGATTGTGTTTCCATTTAAGAGTTATTTTGAATAAAAGCATGTGCTAATTGTAAATGGACATACTAAATCTAATAACTTTAAAGGTATGATTCACCTAAAAATAGGTTTGGTCAGTATTTACTTGCCCTCATGACATCTCAAACCCGTATGACATTCTTGCTTCTGTGGAACATAAATCAAGATATTTTGAGAAATGCCCAGTGTTTTCTGTTAATACAGTGGAAGACAAAAACTGTTTGATTACCAGCATACTGTAAATATCAGTGAATGTTGTTATCATTGTCAGTGATTGTACATCCTGCTTATCAACAATGTCCACCAATGTCTGTGTGAATTAATAGATTGAGTCATCATTGATGACTAGCATTAGTTTCCCATCAGATGTATGCACACATGATAAAGTATATGTTCAGGTCATGAGGTGCATGTCTCTGACAGGCTGGCGTCTCTCTCCTGCCCCATTAGCTGCTTTTTCTATGCTGCTGATGGTCTAATTAAACCAGCTAGCCTCAAATGTGTCACGTTGTGATGGCAGGATATTGATAGCCCACATTCATTTCTACTGTCTATTTCTATATTTATGCTTGACTTAATGCATGTGTGTCTCTCTGCTCTTTCTGATGCCATACTTTGACTTATGTATAAGCCATCACCACAGCACAACAGACTAGTAAACTTCAATCATGACGTTATTTATTTTGCTGATTTTAGGACAATATAAATGGCATCTGATCAATCAAATATTTGACTCAAATGCATTGTATTTTTACTTCACTGTTTTGAAAATTTAGTTTAAATATTTTAAATGTAACTTGAAATGAAAAAAAAAATTCTTCTAGTTTGTCTCTCTGTGTACGTTCCTCTTTCTTTTCCTGACTTTTTTCACCCATTGTAGCCATCTGTTTTGCTGAACTCACACAGGTGTTTCAGGAAGCCAAGCTATAATAATAAAGGTGCTTTTCTTCTGAAACTGTGAGACACAGTGACTGGAAGGACTCTGATTCTTGTTGAAGGAACGGCACGTCTCCAGAGATCTAGAAACTGTCACAAACCACGAGGGACAGGATCAGCCTCATTGACTCTGTTCAGCGTGACAGTCCAGGTCCTTCGGGGTCTAGCTTGTCAAAGTTACTCTGGCCGAGCATGTGCTTTCAGTCACGTGGGGCCTTCGGTGCTGTTTGTCTTTTATAACCCTTTAAGTCAGACAGAATATGACGTTTGCTGATTTATCATTTGGTTTCTCCTGCAGATTTCATGAACTGCAGGCTGTGACTTCCGACAGTGTCGTTCATCACGTTTGGCTTCGATGTTCTTTTGTAACCCAAATGTACGTTTAGATGGAAGGGTGTTTGTTGAGGAGCTCCTGATGGCAGATAGATGGATTGTTAACAGTCATGTTCTGAGCCAAACTGCTGAATTATGAGCACCGCTCAACCTCGTGGGGGAAGAAACGAGTGCTGTTCGATTCTTTGAAATCCAACAATGCTGATCTTTCCGATCTCAGTTTAATGTTGTGTTAGCAGTCATCTGTCAAATGCGTCAAGAAACATCATGCCTCACTAGGTTCTCTTACACTCCTGAGGACACAAAAAATATGTTTCAACACTTCATTCAGCCCCATCATGAGAGATTCTTTAAAAAAAAAATCAATGCTGAAAAGTACAGCTCAAACTGTTCAGTCAGTTGCATTGTTGAAAACGGAATACAGCTGCTTGTTTCTAATTCTTTAAAGGAATATGAAGACACACAACTGACAGCACAGGCTTTCATCTGGTATTAAGGAATATTAGCATGTGCCATGTTGACAAAAATCATATCTCTATATTTTTCTGGGATTTTGTTGATAATTAGACAATATTTTGCTGAGTGTGGTGTTTTTGTCCTGTCGTGGACCGCTGACTCCTAAAGCGTTCATATTCTTCATATTATATGCAGTGATTAGTTCACAGCAGCGACAGAAATCCGTAAACAGCCAATATTTACCTTTTAGACTGTGGAGGCTCGTTACCAATGCAGCATAATGCAGATGACAAATTAAAATGAAACCTTTTCAGGATAAATATCCAATGGGTACATATCACAGATTGTTAAGCATAAATAGAGAGAAGCAGAAATCATGATCATGATTAAAATATGTTTCATTGTACAGCCCAATCTGAACTGAACCAACACTGAACTGATTTGATCTGAATAATGACTCTACTGTCATTAATTGTAGGCATAATATTTTTTATTAAATTCTTTCATTTAATTAATTAATTTATAATAATTTATCAAATCAGTTAGAAGCTGTATCTGAAGTGGCATTTTAATGTATTTACACTTTTTAACGGAGCTGAAAGTTGGGAAACAAACTGTGTAATATAGTGAATCAACAGGATTTAAGTGTTTTTAATCACATCCCACTCACTGCTCACCACTGGAGTTGTTCTGGTGTGAGAGAACACCCTCCAGTTTTAAAAGAGCACACTCCTCAATGCAGACACACTTAAAGTTCTTTCTCCTCTCCATGTGAATAAGTTTACTTCTGTTTTCTAAACATGCTGTCATGAGCACCACAAACATGACAGGCGACGATGTGTATCAGCATGTATGACATACATGCTCTCTTTTACATCCGTTTAGTTACTGATTCTGAATGACTATCAACCAAAATTGGGTCAAATCAATTCAGCTTCCTTACCCAGTGTTTGGGGTGAAAATATAATCCAGTGTTTTAAAATCCAGTGTATCTGTACAAACCAGTGGTAGGTTACGTGCTGGTCTGATGATGTTGTGAATGCACTCTTCTCATAACTAAAAAGCTGGCAATTAAAGCACAAAGAATTTAAAAGATCACAATAGTTTTCTCATTATAATATCATATCTAATAATTGTATAAATGTTCATATCAATTTTGCACTTTCTCTACTAAAATTTTATTTTTGTCAAATAAAGTTACATAAAAGTATAATATATAATGCCTGATGTAAACAGATGTTATTCCTAACTGGTTTGCATCTTGGCTTTCACTTGACATTTTGTATTGAAATGTGATATAATAGCATTGTTCTCTATGGCATCCTGGCTCTGCACATCCTGCACTTCGCTGTCTGTGTTAGAGTCATTCCATCATTGCTGCATGCTTCCCAACCCATTCTTTCATATTTCGTTCTCCGGTCTTCCCTAGCTAGTGTAGCTTATAATGTTAGAGTTTGATTTATCAAGTAGGTGCAACAGTTTTCTAGGACAACAGAACAGATTTCAAGTCCTCTGCTAAAGCTCAGTTGTAATCATTGCTAGTAATGAATGGTGATCAAGGTCTAAAATTCACAACGTTTAAGAACACTTGCTAAATGTTAAACACTTTTGACTTTTTCTTTATAATTGGTGCTCTATGCTAACATCTCATTTCCAGCACAGTGGAAAAACACATGCAGCATTTTCCAGATCATCAGCATGAACGACACACTGTATGTTTCTGGTTGTTTGTGACAGTCAATAAACTCGTGTGGCTTTTTAAGTCTGAGCACTGAAGCACAGCAGCATGTTTCCCCATGAGGCACACACTAATGCATGTTCGATTCAGTTCAGTCTAATTCAACTTTACTTTAATAGCACTTTTCACAATACATATTTTCTATGCAGCTTGACAGAAAATGAATGTTTCAGTGTTAATGCATGTTATGTGGTTAGTTAACGTCATATATTCAGTAATGCAGACACAATGATCATGATTATAGCTTGTTATCATAATGATTACAATATAAGCATAATATCTGACAGTTTTGTAAATCAATCCAAAGTTGGGATCATCTGTGGCCTGTTGCACAAAGCCGGTTTCAGTTTTTGAGTGTTTTTGAGACTTTAATTTCTTTATCATTCTGTAAACTTGGATCATTCAGAAATTCCATCTGTTCTAGGACAAATGTAATTGACATAACAGTGGAAACTAATCCCATGTTTCCTAATAATATTTCCAAGAGTCATCATGTGTAATGAAAACAGCAGAGGGCCTAATACAGATCCTTGCAGCACTCCATACATTAGAGCTGTAAGTTTAGATGCTTCCTCATTTACACAGAGATAATGATAATGGTCAGACAGTAGTCTTAATGCCTGAAAGCTATATACATTTTTTTTAGATTAGATTCAACGTTATTGTCAGTATGCAGAGTGCAAGTAAAGAGCTAATGAAATGCAGTTAGCATCTAACCAGAAGTGCAAGAATATACTGTTTTATATGCATATAAGTGCAGAGTAAGTGAAGCTATGATTTACAGAATGTACAGTGGGGTTGCTATATACAGTATTAAGCAGAGTATGTACAGAATATAAATAGGAATGCAATGTAAGATGACATGTACAGTGTACAATAGTATTGTTAATGTATTCTATGCAAAATATCAATAATATTAATAAATAAATAAGTGCAATAATATTTTTTATAGAAATAGTTTACTGTGCTTTGTACAGTAACAACGTTAGACAGTTTACAGTGTAATAGCTTGAACAATGTACAGTCTGTGCAAAATATGAGTAGTGCAAATACATGTATGTAAAGTACTGTGACCAGTGCAGTAAGAAAGCAGGTGCAGGTTAGATTGATGGTCTGGGCAGGGCAAGGAACATCATCAAGGATGCCTCTCACCCTAACCATGGGCTTTTCACCCTCCTTCAATCCGGCAGGCATTACAGGAGCCTACGCTCTCGCACTAGTAGGCCCAGGAACAGTTTCTTCCCCCAGGCCGTGACCCTTCTGAAATTCACACCATCAATCTAACCTGCACCTGCTTTCTTACTGCACTGGCCACAGTGTGTGTGCTTGTGATAAATGTGTGTGCTTGTGATAAATGTTGTCAATAGTAGTTAACTGGGTGCCGGTGATCCATTGAGCAGTTTTCACTACCTGCTGGAGTGCTTCATGGTCAGATGCGGAGCAATTGCTGTACCATACTGAGATAGCGGTAGAATCAGAGGTGGAAAGTAACGATAAGGTGGCAGCTGTGGCCTAATGGTTAGAGAATTGGACTTGTAACCAGAAGGTCGCAGGTTCGAGTCTTGGTGTTGGCAGGAGTTGTAGGTGGGTGGGGAGTGAATAAACAGTGGTCTCTTTCACTCTCAATACCCAAGGCTGAAGTGCCCTTGAGCAAGGTACCAATTCCGAGTATGAGTTACCATACTTGGCAAATGTCACGACTTTCACTTTTTTTTACATTTACTCACGTTACTGTAATTGAGTAGCTTTTTTGTGTACTTCTACTTTTTAAAGTAATTTTTAAAATCTGTAATTTTACTTTTACTTAATTATATTTTGTTTGAAGTATTGTACTTCGCTACATTTTAAAACACATTAATTACTGAGTTTAAAAAAATAAATAAATCGCTCCCTGGAAACTACTGCAGTAAATAATGGGCAGGAGGGCAAACTGGCACTAAAATCACAAGAAAGATGCAGACAGACAAAACAGGCATTAGTGGTGCAGACACCGCTGAAAACGGAACTCCGTCATATTCTGAAGTTGAATTTGAAGGAAATGAAGTGAACCCCTGGCCATATTTATGCTCTATTATGCAATGTAAGCTTTGCTTGCCTAGGGAGACCAAACAAGCAGCTTATAAAATCTCGACAAGACATCAACCCTTCGCTAGCATGTAGAGGTAAGCTAAATAATTGCATTGTTGCATTGGAAGTTGAAATGAAGCTTTGACATTTTAGCAATAGGTTTTGCACAAATTAGCCAAAAAGACAGTGGTGCGAGTGTACGATATATATTGTCTGCGATAATATCATAATTGTTTTCACTGTGTGATTCAGTCTGCTAAAATGCATTTAGAATCACAAAATTGAAGATATAGGGGCAGAAAGTGTATATATTTATATAATTTCATATAGTAAATCGATATCACACTAAGAATTCCGTCTTTTCCTTCAACAGTTCAGTAAACAAGTTAATTAAGAGACTTGCGTTTTAGACACAATATTGCCTGTTTTTGCTCTATTTCTACAACAAAAAATAATTCCAAACATATCCACCAAAGCACAGTTTTATGTCTCTGAGCAACATGACAGTGTTTCGTTCCTGAATGAATGAACAATTTAAATGATTCGGTTCAATCGCAATGACTCACTTATTAACAGTGACTTGCTGACACATACTGGCCATTTTAATTTCACATTTAAAGTATCTTTTGATTTTTTTTTTTAGAATTAATTTCTTATAATTTCAAATGAGTATTCAACATTTTATTCAACATTATTAATGCATTTGTAACTGCAGGTTAAATGTATTCATGTCCTGCATTAAACAGTGTGTAAATACATCTAAATGCCACTTCCGATGAAGCTTCTGCGTTTCCTCTGCACTGAGAAGATGCATTTTGTTGATACTGATTTGCCTGGTAACAGCCCAAATGTCTTATTATTCTAAACAGCTGATTGCTTTAATTAAAAAAAACAGCTAGTTTGAGATTAATAGGCCTATATCAGGGGTGTCAAACTCAGTTCCTGGAGGGCCGCAGCTCTGCAGAGTTTAGTTCTAACCCTGCTCCAGCACACATATCATGTAGTTTTCAAATAAGCCTAAATGATTAGATTAGCTGGATCAGGTGTTTAATTAGGGTTATATCTAAACTGTGCAGGACTGTGGCCCTCCAGGAACTGAGTTTGACACCCTTGGCCTGTCCCATTTTTGCCTCCCTCCCACTGTTAAAATGTAACTAAGTATTTTTTACTCTGAGTACATTTTAAATGAGCTACTTTTTACTTTTACTTGAGTAGATTTTTAGACTGGTACTTTTACTTGTACTTAAGTAAAATTTTATTAATGTAATGGTACTTTTACTTGAGTAGAATATTTTTGTACTCTTTCCACATCTGGGTAGAATTCCACAACGATCCTGTGAACTTTCTTAAGGCTCCGTAAGAAGTAAAGGCACTCCTCTGCCTTTTTGACCAGGGTGGACCTCACCTTTAGGGACCAGGTGAGGTCATCAGAGATGTGGATGCCAACTAACTTGAAACTCGACACATGCTCCACTACAGCTCAACTGATGTAGATGGGGGTCTGTGCATGACTCCTAGTCTGCCTGAAGTCCACAATAATATCCTTAGTCTTCTGGTTGTTTAGTTATAGTTTGTTGGTGGCACACCAAACAGCCAGATGCTGCACCTAATCCCTGTAGGCTGACTCATCATCATCTTTGATCCGACCTTTCACCGTGGTGTCATCTGCGAATGTGATTATGTGTTGGAGGCATAAACAGAAACGCAGTCATGGGTGAATAAGGAGTACAGAAGAGTGCTCAGTATGCAGCCCTGTGGAACACCGGTGTTCAGGGTGATGATGGAGGAGGAGAGGTTATCTGACTCAACAGACTGAGGTCTGTTAGTCAGAAAATCTGGAATCCAGTTACAGAGGGATGTGCTGATTCCAAGATGGCTGAGCTTGGTGTAGTAAAATTTTAGCTCAAAGTGAGATGAAAATAATTAATCATAACAGGTTATTATTAATTATATTCATCTTCAGGAATTACTTGTAGCATTATAGCATTAATAGTACAATAAAATGGTTTGTTCATCTGCAGGACTGAAAGTGTTAATCGTTTATTGACTCTATAATAAATAAGTAAATAAGTAAAATAAGTAAAATTATTTCTCTGGTCACGAAAAATAATTTTACTACTAATGCATTGCTCCCAGAGCATGTAACAAAACCGGAACATTAAAGTGACCTCGTCCTGTGAACAGCAAACACAGACAGCTAAGTGTGAAAACATATGGATGTTTATTAAACTACACTACAGGGGAACATGCAACATCTGACTAGAAACAAACATACACACATTAAACAAAGATGCCAATGAAAGGAAGGCATGGTTAGAGAGAGAGAGAGAGAGGTACACAGTGCACTGTAGAGAGAGAGAGCGCACACTGTAGAGAGAGAGAGAGAGAGAGAGAGAGAGAGAGCGCACTGCAGAGAGAGGTATTGCTTGTGCACAAGAAAGTAGATTCTACTCATCAACTAATCACTACCTGTTAAGAACCATCAAAGAATCACATAACCTTAATTAAAATCACCTTAATCTCAAAGCCTAGAAGCGCAACTAAATAGTGGTTACTTGCATTGGTTCTGTAGGTGCTGAGTAAAGTGTCCTGGTGCATGTATAATGTGTTGATTCCTGCTGAAATCCTGTTAGGAGTAAAAGCTTCGTCGTTTCATCCATGGGTTGACTGCTCCGAAGTGAATCAACAAAGTTGCTGAAAACTGCCCGAAGATCGGACTCCGCCCGGAAAGGGTAGTCAAGGGGTTTCTAAGATGATGGGTGTCTCCAGGGAACCGCAAGTGAAGAGAAGTCCCCTTTTTGGGTGTGGGAGAGGTTTTATCTGGTTTCCCTCTAACACTCATTTTGGTTAGATTGACCAGTAACAAGGCATATAGTTTCAGCGGGAAAGTATTTCTTTGTCCCAGTGACACCTCATTTGCATGCGTTATGACTGTCCTGAATAATTTGTGTAGCTTTACCCAAAATATGGTACAAATAGTATGACGCATTTCACGATCACATAGAGTACATCATGGTTTGAGGGATAAAGAGCAGATCATTTTGATACCAAATGACGGCTAAACGACGCCATTCCAGACAGCGCGCTCCATCTGCCGGGCTTTCAGCTGTTCAGAGCAGACTGTGAAATAGAATCAACGGGGAAATCATGCGGCAGCGGGACATGCTTTTACATCAACGAAAGGTGGTGTACAAATGTAAAAGTGTTAAAGAAGATGTGCTGTTCAGATCTACAAACCTGATTCCAAAAAAGTGGGGACACTGTACAAATTGTGAATAAAAACAGAATGCAATGATGGAAGTTTCAAATTTCAATATTTTATTCAGAATACAACATAGATGACATGTCAAATGTTTAAACTGAGAAAATTTATCATTTTAAGGGAAAAATAAGTTGATTTTAAATTTCATGGCATCAACACATCTCAAAAAAGTTGGGACAAGGCCATGTTTACCACTGTGTCCCCTCTGCAAACGTCTGGGGACTGAGGAGACAAGTTGCTCAAGTTTAGGAATAGGAATGTTGTCCCATTCTTGTCTAATACAGGCTTCTAGTTGCTCAACTGTCTTAGGTCTTCTTTGTCACATCTTCCTCTTTATGATGCACCAAATATTTTCTATGGGTGAAAGATCTGGACTGCAGGCTGGCCATTTCAGTACCCGGATCCTTCTTCTATGCAGCCATGATGTTGTAGTTGATGCAGCATGGTGTCTGGCATTGTCATGTTGGAAAATGCAAGGTCTCCCCTGAAAGAGATGACGTCTGGATGGGAGCATATGTTGTTCTAGAACTTGGATATACCTTTCAGCATTGATGGTGCCTTTCCAGATGTGTAAGCTGCCTATGCCACATGCACTCATGCAACCCCATACCATCAGAGATGCAGGCTTCTGAACTGAGTGCTGATAACAACTTGGGTTGTCCTTGTCCTCTTTAGTCCGGGTGACATGGCGTCCCAGTTTTCCAAAAAGAACTTCAAATTTTGATTTGAACAGTTTTCACAGAACAGTTTTCCACTTTGCCACAATCCATTTTAAATGAGCCTTGGCCCAGAGAAAACGCCTGCGCTTCTGGATCATGTTTAGATATGGCATCTCTTTTGACCTATAGAGTTTTAGCCGGCAACGGCGAATGCCACAGTGGATTGTGTTCACTGACAATGTTTTCTGGAAGTATTCCTGAGCCCATGTTGTGATTTCCATTACAGTAGCATTCCTGTATGTGATGCAGTGCCGTCTAAGGGCCCAAAGATCACAGGCATCCAGTATGGTTTTCCAGCCTTGACCCTTACGCACGGAGATTGTTCCAGATTCTCTGAATCTTTGGATGATATTATGCACTGTAAATGATAACTTCAAACTCTTTGCAATTTTTCTCTGAGAAACTCCTTTCTGATATTGCTCCACTATTTTTCGCCGGAGCATTGGGGGAATTGGTGATCCTCTGCCCATCTTGACTTCTGAGAGACACTGCCACTCTGAGTGGCTCTTTTTATACCAAATCATGTTGCTAATTGACCTAATAAGTTGCAAAATTGTCCTCCAGGTGTTCCTCATATGTACATTTAACTTTTCCGGCCTCTTATTGCAACCTGTCCCAACTTTTTTGGAATGTGTAGTTCTCATGAAATCCAAAATGAGCCAATATTTGGCATGACATTTCAAAATGTCTCACTTTCAACATTTGATATGTTATCTATATTCTATTGTGAATAAAATGTAAGTTTATGAGATTTGTAAATTATTCCATTCCTTTTTTACTCACAATTTGTACAGTGTCCCAACTTTTTTGGAATCGGGTTTGTAGAAACACTCTTCATTAACTGCAAACCATTCTATTTGACCCGGGAGTTTTACTCATTCATTCTTGTGAGCACTTGAGCTCAGCCTTACAGAAACTCGCTGATCAGATCACAGAGACAGAACAACAACACCCGGACTCTGTTTTAATCATTCTTGAGGACTTTAATAAAGCAAATCTCTCCCGTGAACTGCCAAAATACAGACAGCAAATGTCCCACCAGAGACAGTAATATATTGGATCACTGTTACGCCACAATAAAGGATGCATATCACTCTGTTCCACGAGCAGCTTTGGGGTGCTCTGATAACTTTGGTTCATCTTATACTGACCAACAGGCAGAAACTAAAATCAGCTAAACCTGTATTAAGAGCTGTAAAAAGATGGACTAATGAAGCAGAGCAGGATTTACAAGCTTGTTTTGACCTCACTGATTGGAGTGTTTTTGAAGCTGCTGTCACCGATCTGGACGAGCTCACAGAGACTGTAACATCTTATATCAGTTTCTGTGAAGACGTGCATTCCTACCAGGACTTCTTTAACTTACAACAATGACAAACCATGGTTCACTGCAAAACTCAGACAGCTCTGTCAGGCCAAAGAAGATGCTTACAGGAAGGGGGACAATGTCTTGTATAAACTGGCTAAATACACACTGGAAAAGGAGATCAGAGTGGCAAAGAGGAATTATTTTGAAAAAATAAGGACTCAGTTCACTTCCAGTGACTCAGCATTGGTGTGGAAAAGTCTGAAGGAGATCACCAACTACAAGACACCATCCCCCAGCACTGTGGAGAATCAACAACTGGCAGACGATCTGAACGAGTTTTACTGCAGGTTTGAAAGAACACCTCACACCCGCCCTGAACACCTTTCCACACAACTGTTCACACAATTCACACCTCCTGCAACTCCCCTCTCCCCCACACCTGCAATTCACATCAGCGAGGATGGGGTGTGCCAGGTCTTCCGGAAGCAGAAAAGGAAAAAAGCACCAGGCCCAGATTGTGTTACACCAGTATGTCTGAAATCATGTGCTGACCAGCTGGCCCCCATCTTCACACAGATCTTCAACAGATCACTGGAGCTGTGCAAAGTCCCTTCATGCTTCAAACGCTCCACCATAATCCCCATCCAAAAGAAATCCAAAATTATAGGACTAAATGACTACAGGCCTGTGACTCTAACGTCTGTGATCATGAAGTCATTTGAAAAACTGGTGCTGGCCCACCTGAAGGACATTACTGGACCCTTGCTGGATCCTCTTCAGTTTGCCTACAGAGCAAACAGGTCTGTGGACGACGCAGTAAACACTGGACTGCATTATGTTCTGCAACATCTAGACAGACCAGAGACTTATGTGAGGATCCTGTTTGTGGACTTCAGCTCGGCCTTTAACACTATCATTCCAAACCTCCTCCTGCCAAAACTAACTCAGCTCTCCGTGCCCACCTACATTTGTCAGTGGATCAACAGCTTACTGACAGACAGGCAGCAACTAGTGAGGCTGGGAAAATACACATCCAGCGCCCATATAATCAGCACTGGAGCTCCTTAGGGCTGCGTTCTCTCCCCACTGCTCTTCTCCTTGGACACCAACGACTGCACATCTAAAGACCCCTCTGTCAAGCTCCTGAAGTTTGCAGATGACCCCACACTCATCGGCCTCTTTCAGGAAGGTGACAAGTCTGTTTACAGACAGGAGGTTAAAAAGCTGGCTGTCTGGTGCAGTCTCACCAACCTGGAGCTCAACACGCTCAAAACAGTGGAGATAATAGTGGAGTTCAGGAGAAATCCCTCTGCACTCCCCCCACTCACCATCATGAACAGCACTGTGACTGCAGTGGAGTCATTCAGGTTCCTGGGCACCACTATCTCTCAGGACCTGAAGTGGGGCATTCACATTGTGAAAAAGGCCCAGCAGAGGTTGTACTTTCTTCACCAGCTGAGGAAGTTCAACCTGCCACAGGAGCTGCTGAAACAGTTCTACTCCACCATCATTGAATCCGTCCTCTGCACTTCAGTATCTGTCTGATTCAGCTCAGCTACCAAATCTGACCTCAGAAGACTACAGAGGGTAGTCCGGGCTGCTGAGTGAATCATTGGTACAACCCTTCCTTCTATTCAAGAACTGTACTCATCCAGAGTGAGAAAAAGGGCTGGCAAAATCACTCTGGACCCCTTACATCCAGAACACTTCCTCTTTGAACTGTTGCCATCTGGTCGACGCTACAGGGCCCTGAGCACCAGAATGGCCAGACACAGGAACAGTTCTTTCCCTCAGGCAATCCATCTCATGAAAACTTGACAATAACTGTGGAACACACAACACTATTTATACACTCATACACTTATTTATCTAACACACATACTTAGTCTACATTTCAATTTGTACATAATATACCTGTACATACAACAATGTCTATTGTAATATACCTGCACATGCAATTGTCAGTTTGTATATTGTTATTCCTTACTTGTTCTATTTTGTAATTTTTTTAAAAATTCTTTTACTATCTGTGTTTTTGTTCTGTCGCTGTCATTCTGTTGCACTGCTTCTGTCACGAAAACAAATTCCCCGTATGTGTAAACATACCTGGCAATAAAGCTCATTCTTCTTCAGTAACTAAACATCTAGAAGATATTGAACCAGAGATACATTCATACACCTGAATATTAGCATTTAGAGCTTAACTTATACAAATAAACAGTGGTAACTAGACTAATGTAATAGGGAAACATACAGGCAACACATGCTTATAGCAGATGCATTTGTAACTGATTGATTATAGTCTAAAATAAAGAAAACCAACAAATGTTGGTTGTGTGTGTGTATGTGTGTGTGATGTGTTTTGCAATTGTGGAGACAGACCACTGGTCTAGTCAGGCCATTGGTGCCTGGCACAGGGGTCATTTTCTCCCCCTGGAATGTGTTTGAAGTTCGATGGGGAGACCAGAGAGATTTGTCCAGCATCTTCGGGATAATGGGGGTAAAAATTGGCCATTTATAGCACCCATATAACTGTAGACTATGGGGCCAGATTCTGTAATTTATATGCAAATGTCAAAAGGTTAAAAGGAATTTCTAAGACATAAAGCCCAAATGATCGTACATTATCCTAAGCAGATGCTACAGAATCCCCCTTTTTGGCTGACGAAGTTCACCTGCAAACATCGTCAGACAACAGTTGTCATGATGGTCGGACAGCAGGTGGATCATGATGATCGGATGGCAGGTGGATTCTGATTGACAAATTGCAGGTGGATTCTAATGGTCAGATGGCAGGTGGTTTCTAATTTTCCTCAGCCTTTGAACCATAAGCTTGGGTGTTAACCTTGGTCAGGTTCAGCATTGTCTCCGCCTGGGTCCCTCTTTTCCAGTGGCTCCATTTGAAGGTTTGAGGAAGGACCCCTGTGCACCTGTTCATGGACCTTTGCACCCCTTTGACTCTTTTAACACGACAAAGGCAAGGCCGAGAGTTAGGGTGTACCTGATTGCTGTGGCGAAGCAAAGTGCCATGTTGGCAGAGGTCCAGGATCGGGCGATGGGAAAGGTGGTCTGAACAGGCAGCCGAGACAGTGGAGGGCTGTGTCGATTGGGGTGATGTCAATCATCTGGGACCCCCCTTTCCCAATTACATTTACATTTAATCATTTAGCAGACGCTTTTATCCAAAGCGACTTACAAATGAGAACAGTAGAAACAATCAGATCAACGAGAAAACAACATCGGTATACAAGTGCTATGACAAGTCTCAGTTAGTCTAGTACGGAACACGTAGCCAGGGTTTTTTTTTTTTTTTTTTTTTTTTTTGGAATATGATAGAAAAGAAAAAGAAAAAAGGTAAGTACTAGTATTAGTTGGTTAAGTGCAGGCGATGAGTGATGGGTCTTTAGATGTTTTTTGAAAATGAGTAAAGACTCAGCTGTTCGAATTGAAATCGGGAGGTCATTCCACCAGCTGGGAGCAGTCCAGGAAAAAGTCCATGAGACTGATTTTGAACCTCTTTGGGATGGCACCACAAGGCGTCATTCACTTGCAGAGCGCAAACTTCTGGAGGGTGCATAAGATTGAACTAGTGAGTTTAGGTAAGTTGGCGCCGTGCCAGTGGTCATTTTGTAGGCAAGCATCAGTACCTTGAATTTGATGCGAGCGGCTACTGGTAGCCAGTGTAACCTGATGAGGAGAGGAGTAACATGAGCTGTTTTCGGCTCATTGAAGACAACCCTCGCTGCTGCATTCTGGATCAGTTGTAGAGGCTTGATAGTACATGCAGGAAGGCCCGCCAGGAGAGCATTGCAATAGTCCAGTCTGGAGAGAACAAGAGCTTGGACAAGAAGTTGGGTGGATTGCTCTGACAGGAAGGGTCTAATCTTCCTAATGTTGAATAAGGCAAATCTGCAGGACTGGGTCGTTGTAGCAATATGGTCTGTGAAGCTTAACTGATGATCCATCACAACTCCTAGGTTTCTGGCTGTCCTGGAAGGAGTTATGGTTGACGAACCCAGCTGTATAGAGAAGTTGTGATGAATGCTCAGATCCAATTCAGGTTCCAGGGTGAGACTGTGGTCCTTGAAGAAGGCTGGAATTTCTACCTCAGATTGGTATTCTTCACTTGAAAGGTGTTACAGCGCCAGGTCCCCGAGGTGGAAGATGTCACCTTTGGGCACTTGAATCCACATACTCTGGTTGGTGTACATCCCTGCTAATTTTGCCGACACCGATGCATCAGGTGTACCTCAGTCAGGGGAATAGCGAGGAGTTGTTTCAGAGAATGGTAATCTGTTGCATCCACTCGATCCATGCTACCTGTCAAGGTGCCGTTCCAGCAGAGCTAGCATCGGTGTGCGTAATGACCTGATAGCAATCATTCAATCTGCGCAAGGACTTGTACCATGGCAGAATGGCATTGTTTGTCATGGACAACTAAATGTGTATAATGCTATGTTGTATAATAAATAAGACATTTTTTCTTTGCTTTGTTTTATTAAAATATGAAGGTGTAACATTACAGTATATTAAAGTGCAAAAGAAAAGGTGCTACAAAACACCTCTACAAATGTGAATATAAACAAGAGAACACACATATTGCACAATTTTTAAATATCAAAGTGAACACTATTGGAAAATCAAAGTAAATACAATAAATAGCACAAAATTATTTGTGAATATCGAACATGGCGTGTGGCCGATGTTCTTCTGGCGGCCGATGTTCTTCTGGCAACCGACACAGCATGTCAGCAACAGTTTCAACAAATCTGTTGTACTCATCAGTTTCTTGTAAAAGTTTTTGCTGGATTTCTGCCTGGTGGGCCTCCAGCAATTCCAGCTGTTTGCAAAGGGCTTCATCTGGCTCTCTCCTCTTTCTCTTCTGCACCACCCTTGGACTGGTGAGCGGAGGACATGGTGGACAGGATGTGCTGGGTTCCGGGTTTGAAGAAGGGCCTGAATGTGTTGGTTTTGGCATTTTTGTGGGTGTCCCAACAGGTGACATGACTCATTTCCACTCTTTAAAAAAATTAAATTGCACAACGTTAGGGTTTTGGAAATGGCTAATACTTGCTCATATGCATAACTACAGTAAAATATGTAATTCCCATGAATATAATTTTTGCATAGATAATTTCTAATTGAGCATACTTGTAAAGAAAAGAGTTCGAGTCATTACTACAAACAAACGTTGCAATATAAGATCATTCAATAGTCTTGACCAAACACATGTTCTTTGTTTTAAACAAAGAGCTTAGCTACTTTGCTAGTATACCAATAAAAGATCATTCAATAGTCTTGACCAAACACACGTTCTTTGTTGTAAAATAAGAGATTAGCTACTTTGCTAGAATAACAATATATGATCATTCACTAGTCCCTACTAAACACACATTCAAGGCAAATCAAAGAAATAGCATGTCACCTTTATTTACCTCGTTTTGGTCATAATTTGAGTCCATTTCTGGGTGTTTCACGTGGGGGTGCTAGCCAAGACAGGAATACAAAAAGTGCAGGAACTTTTTTGCCGCCTGGAGTATGTCATGATCAATGGCATCAAACACATCACTAAGACTGAATAAAACTAGCAGTGAAATGCAGCCTTGGTCAGACGCTCATTATTTTAACAAGTGCAGTCTCTGTACTATGATGGGTCTAAAAACTGTCTGAATTTTTTCATAGATACCTTTTTTTTTTCAACAAAAAGTAGCACATTTAAGCAGACATATTTTTTTTTCTTCCGATACAAAAAGTCTTTGAATGTGGTAATTGCCCATTTAGTAGTCTTTTTTGTATTAACCTCATCCTTGTCGTCTTCAATCTGCTTCAGCTCTGCTGGTGTTATGTCCTTGTACCGATTTTGTTTACATTTCTCATTTGATGTTATAATATCCAGTTCATCCAGTTCATCTTGTGCCTCTGCCCATTTATCAAAATTGCCATAAGCTAAATGACAGGCGAAAATCATCCATTTAGCCTAGCTAAGTAAATCAGAAATGTTTACTTTAACTGTCTCACTCTGTATTACTATTCACTGTATGCTACTATGGTTACCAATGTTTATAGGAAGCGCATTAATATAGAATGTGATTAAACTGACCTGGAACTACCTGTGCAGTTAAACGAATTTAATCAACCCCTGCCAGCCAATCAGAATCGAGTATTCAGACAGACCATGGTGTATATATCATTCCATACATTTATAATTTGATCATAAGGCGCTAAGAGATTTGGCAGTGTAAAGTGGTAGAGATCTATCTCTTCAGACAGACAGAATTACAAACCTTTTTAGTGAGGATGTCAAAATATCTGGACTGTGTTAGAAATGTAAAACCACTTGTGTGATATTTATTAAGAATGTTCCCATTTTTATGATATGTGAACTAAAAGACCATGAAAAGCATCAAGTAGCTTGTAAAGAGTGTTTCTTTGATTTCATACTCATTGAACAAATAAATGTGTAAAGTAAAATATTTGTGAAACCCCTACAGTCCATTCAGTAACATGCCTAACAATCACCCAATCTTGCACCAAATAATAGGGGTGCTCCGATCAGGATTTTTGATACCGATCACGGATCGCCATTCACAGAAAGCAGTATCTGCCGATATGGATCACTGATACAGATCTTTTTAAAGCCTTCTTTTTATTATTTATAACTATTTAGTGCTACTCCAATCAGGATTTTTAGACATTTATTCAGGGCCTGAATTTCATTTTTGGAAATGGGGGAATTGCCCTCTTGTGACTCTTGTGAGGGGAAGCAGCACGGCCTGTGCTTTCACACAGGAGTCCGCTACTGATCCATGGCTTACCACAAACACAACATTTGTCCATTATTTTGATTTCAAATCCAAACAGTGTCACTGAAAATGCTTTTTCAGCCTTGCAATTCTTTGTACACTGTAATACAACCTTTCACAGACAATAAATATAAGCAACACATTATTCAATGCTTTTTACTTTTGCGTTTACTTCTAGATTTATATATTAAGTTGCTCAAGCAATTGGCAAAACATTAAAACTACTTTTCTTACGTTATCACAAACGTACGAAAGAAAGAATTAGTCAGCTCTACTGCCTTTTCTTTTGCATTTAAATCTTTATTACAGGCAGTCATGCCATTCATAAAGAACTTTGTTTTTCTACCACCACGAGTGCCATATTATTGCCTTCTTTATCTAAAAGTGCTCTTTGCCTTTAAACCTAGCCAAAAAGCCATACGTGTTGAATGTGAAACACAGAAGACTTTAATAATATGCATTTATGGTGTAATTACTACATTTTCGTGTCAATCCATGTTCATATTTACTGCAAACAATGCACTGTTACTTTAATTCAGTGCTTGCAGTGCAGAGGAATTGGGAACCAAGATGGCACCAGGATGTTTGCCGTCGCAGTTTATCTTTGTTATTTGTTTTAGTTTTTGTTGTTTGTATTATCACACATACTACTCATTCTCCCCTGGTATATGATCGCTTGACTCTACTGAATATTCAGTCAGTGGTGTTCGGTTGTTTGAGTCGCGACTCCGGAGAAGTCTGCCAGCTGCATCCTCACTATGTGCCAGTTGCACTGAGGAAAATGTGTTACATGCTGGGGTGTTTACTGTCGGGGTGCCGGGGTGCCATTCGCTCTGAGGAAAATGTATTAACTGCCGGGGTGCCTGTGCCTGTTGAAGAAACGCCGAAGGAAGCGTGGGAAGCGTGCTGGAGGCCTTATGAGATCAAAGAAGTTAGGGAAATGTCCTTTCATCGGACCTGCGTCTTCACTAGTGGAGGTCGTTGATGTGATGCTGAACCTACGATGCTCATACCTCGTTCCGGTCTTCATTTGTGCCAGTGCAGACCTGTGAGACTTGGCTCAACATCGGTGAAACAACTCCTCTCTCTGAACTTTCTCCTCCTGGTTGTAGTATTTTTAGTACACCCAGGTCTGTTGGCCGGGGTGATCGTCTTGCTGTTATTTTTAAAGACCAGTTTAAATGCAGACTTTTACCTTTTACCTTCTGAGTCCCATTGTACGTTTGAAACTCAGTTAATTATTTATCTGTTATTGTCCCTTCTTTTGACAATATTTTAATTTTGGGGAATTTTGACATACATGTTTGTTGCCCTTCAAGCCCCTGGTTAGTGAGTTTTTAAATTTATTAGAGTCATTTATCTTTTACAGTGTGTTTCTGGTCCAACACATGAGCGTGGTCATACTCTTGACCTTGTATTATCTTTGGGGTTTTCAGTTAGTGGGATTGTGATGAGTGGGGCGGGGCCGAGATCCGTGGGAACGGAGCGAGGCCGGTGGAGTGATTGGGAAATGAGCGACACCTGCTCCACTCACCGGTCTCGAGTCCCACGGAGGAGATTGGGAGAATACAAAAGAGGAGCACCGACAGTGCAGGACGAGAGAGGGCCAGGCCTGGGCTTTATTTTGTGTTTGGTTTTTGTTTGTGCGGGGCAGTCGACCGTGAGGGGCTGTCAGGCTGTTTTATCTTCATTTGGTTATTAAAGTTTTATTTGAGTGGCCGCCGGTTCCCACCTCCTTCTTCCCGTGATTATGAAGTTTTATTGTTACAGGGATGAAAATAGCAGACACTGTTTTCTCTGACCACAAGACTGCCTTTTTAGCCCTACTTTCCCATGAAGTACTCAGATTATAAATGTTTCTTCATCCATTGCTTCTCGTACTCTTACTCCTTGTA
This sequence comes from Cyprinus carpio, assembly GCF_018340385.1. Lineage (NCBI taxonomy): Eukaryota > Metazoa > Chordata > Actinopteri > Cypriniformes > Cyprinidae > Cyprinus > Cyprinus carpio. Next base: position 979,479 of record NC_056595.1, on the reverse strand, counting down.
CCGCTAGTAAATTTTCAGCAGCCTTTGGAGTTTCTCCTTTAATTACCTTGATTGAGTCTCCCTCTTCTTGTATTGGACCTGAATAGTTGGTAAATCAGTTTAACTCTACTTGTTCAGATATTTTAGATCTTGAGGCTCCTTTGGAAATTAGGAATTAGGAAGGTCAAGGCACAGCCCTGGTTGAACAGTAATACCCGTGCTCTCAGGCAAGAGCGCAGGAGGGCTGAACGTAAATGGCTTAAAGATAAGCTACAAGTTTCTTTTGAGATTTTGAAGAGTTGTTTGAGTGAATACCAAAGAGCTGTTAAGTTGGCTAGATCTAATTATTTTTCTGATATTATCTCGAAGAACTGCCATAATCCCAGAGTGCTTTTTTCTACTGTAAACACTGTACTCCATCCTGTTGTTATGCCATTACTCTCTCCTTCTGTTGACACATGTGAAAAGTTTTTACAATTTTTCATTGATAAGAGCTGGCCATAGTACAGAGTTAGCTCTTTTGAGGGTTACTAATGATATTCTACGAGGTGCTGATTCTGGAAGTTGTGTTGTTCTGTTACTTTTAGATCTTACTGCAGCATTTGACACAGTTGACCATAAGATTCTCATTGATCGCCTTAGAGACCATGCTGGCATTCAGGGTTTCGCCTTAGAATGGTTTTCTTCATATTTAAAAGATAGGACTTTTTCAGTCAGTCTAGGGAATTACTCTTCATCTGTTGCCCCTCTCATGTGTGGCATTCCTCAGGGTTCAATCCTGGGACTGGTTTTGTTTTCCCTTTATATGCTTCCTCTAGGATAAATTTTTGAAAAACATTGCATTCATTATCATTTGTATGCTGATGACTCACAAATTTATTTACCATTGAAACGCAAGGATCATTTATCCATTCTGAAATGGCTTAATCAAAACTGTGTAGAAACGGAGCAAAAAGCAGAAATGCAGGAGAGGCTCAAATAATTAAATAAGAGACAGTTAATGTGGCAACAGCCAGTCTGAGCTGACTTGTTAATTCATGGACAACTGTAATAAGGAAAGCCCCTCCAACATTGTCAACTTTGAGGTCCAAGATGGCACATCTCAATATCACAAAAATAATCATGAGTTAAAAACCAAACAAATTAAATATAAAAAAGGGAGCCTGGTTCTAGTGTAGCGTGAACCAGACAAATTAAAGATTCGATCGGGAGCCTGGTTGAAACATGAGCCGAATTCCACAGAAAGGCAGGATGTTGTAAATCAACTCCCAGCACCACAGTCTGGTAACCAACTCTTTCACAGAACAGCTTTCAACATTAACACCATTAGAACAATTATTGACAATTTCAATTTTGGGCAAGTAATCGAAGAGATGGACAGTCTGACCCTCACATGTAAAGCCATGAGATTAAACAAGATCGTTGGATTGACTTCCCCCCACCTAGCAAAACCAGACTGAAATTCCTAAGGAGACCCGTTAACCCCTCTGGTCTCCACAGGACATATCCTTACTCCCCAGAATGGCACAGAGAATGCCTTCCAATGCATATATGCACCAAAATGAACTCAAAAAAGACTTCTAAATGGATATCAGACCATTGCTCAACTCCATATCATACATGTAACCCCCACATTTGATTATAATGTTTCTAATCACTTATTGTGTATGTCTTTTTAAATAACTCTTGAATAGCTTAAGTGATCATATTCATGTTTAGTATGTGTGTGTTCGAATCTTCTTGCTTGAAAGGTTTCTGACCATCAGTTATTTGTCAAATGTATCATATTCTTGTTATAGGAATCATGTCCAAATTATACCCTGCAAGAGCGGGAAAATTCGGACCTCGTGCTTGATAAGATAACATATGATTTATGAATGGGTGGGACAAACATCGCAACAACACCACGAGAAAAGACAATATCTAATTGGTCAAGACAACATTTGAGGTGTGGCCAAAAGGCCAGTTTAAATACTCAGGACACCATCAAATTTCTGCTTTTAGCTTTGCTTGTAGTTTAGCTTTTAGTCATGCTTTGTCATCACTTTTAGCGTTCTTCGAGCGCCGTTCCAGCGTGCTTCGGCCTGCACGCCTGCTGCTACTTAGCCACGATGAGAAGAAACACCACCTAGTCTCGCCAAACTTTACTTCTTTTCTTTTCCGTTTGAGAGTTTCGTGTTCTGAGTTAAGTTTTGTAACGCCGTGTCTCCGAGTCTGACCTCGCATGCCCGTCTGAAACTTCAACCAGCCCACAACTCTGCATCTTCAGCCAACGCCCAACCACGGGCTTCCCAAGACGTCACTTCAACGACTACTGAACTTCCAGCCAATCAGCAACTTCGGGAAACCCCCTTTTCAGCGACAACAAAGCGAACCCCGTTAAACAGGCAACGCAAGTAACCTCCAGACTCACATCTGTACTGGTGTTATCTAATATAATTTTAACCTCATTGAGGAACTCAGTGCGAGGGTTAATTAAGTGATTAAATGGTTGTTCATGTCTATGCAATTTCACGTATTGCTGTAAACTTGGGATTTCACATTTTCATTCTCTTAAACTCACTCTTTCCTAACGTTCTATCCTACTGCAACTTGTGTGAATGTGTGAATATGTGTGCTTATGTGTTAGATTAGTTTATATGTCTTAGATTTATCTAATAAAGCCTTATTTATATTGAAAAGAGAAGTATCTTGTGTTTTGTGCTCACAAGTTAATGTCTTAAACTGCCGATCTTGTTACTGTGCTAATTAATAGTGTTTTCACTATACTTTGGATATTAATATACAGCGCAGATTTGATGTTATACGGCTCGTTCAGTGAATCGCTGGCCGTTTCAGTGATCAGCCGCGAAACAGTGATTCTGTTCAAATTCCCTTTAAAATCTTAAATGATTCCCTTTGAGCTAAATTGACCTGTTTCCCTTACACTAGTATCAAATTTATAGCTACAGTAGATATGCTAGTTTTAGATAGAGAAAGTTTAAAGGTACTTGCTACAGCCCTAGATCAATGTCATTTTGAGTATGCATGTTGTTCATGGATGACCAATTTATCTAGTATGTGGCTGGTAAAGTTATAAAAGTTTTAACTTTACCATCCATGTTAGTTTTAGGATTATATTGTTTTAGTCATGTGTAAAATTTACACTTTCTGCAGCTTGGTTGGTTACCTATTGAAAGTAGATAAGCATTCCAACATCTAAAATTGGTAATCCGTGTTTTTTAAATATTCAGGTGCAAAGGAGTGGAATAAGCTTCCTTAAATATCAAAGTTTTAATAGATTGTGATGGTTTCAGTGTGTAATGTCTGTTTTGGGGTTTTGTTTCATGTTCTTGTTTTTGAACAATACATTGATCATGTTCTGCTGTTGTGCGGCTCATCGTACACTGTGGGTTTTGTGGATAAGGAGCCCCACAATCCTACAGTGCCCAGCACACCAGAGCCTCTTCACATCCTGACTGTCATGTCTGGAGTTGTTCATGTCACGCCTGCTATTCCGAGGTCTGCTCACATCATGCCTGCCAAGCCACAGCCTATTCACGCCATGTCTGCTACACCAAAGCCTGCTAACATCATGCCTGCTACTCCAGGACCTGCTCACAACATGCCAGTTAAGTCACAGTTTACTTCAATCATGTCTACCAAATCAAAGCCTGATCACATCATGTCTGCCAAGCCAGAATCCGTTAACATCATGTCTGCTCCCCAGGGTTTGTTCACATCATGCCTGCCAAGCCAGTGCCTCTTCACGTCACATCTGTCAAGCCAGAGCCTGCTGACATCATGCCGGTCACTCAAGAGATTCTTCATAACATGGCCACCATTCAAGAGCTTCATCTCAAGATGGCCGCCACACGAGTCTCTTTGTAAAATGGCCGCTCTTCTAGAGTCTCGACACGTCGCAGCTGATCCTCCAGAGTCTCGTCACGACATGGCCGCCATTCCAGAGTCTCGTCACGACATGCCTGTTGAGCCAGGGCCTTCACATAAGATTGCTGCCACGCCTGAGTCCCCGGCCAAGCCAGAGTCTCGCCATGTCATGCCTGTCACAGACACTGTTCCCATGACCTCAGTGCTTCCAGTAATGGCAGTCACCATTTTGAGCATGTGGGCTGCACACTGCAATCCTGAGATGTCTTCTGTCCACAAGTCTGCTCCTGAGGCCGCTCCTGACCGTGAATTCACTCCAGTGGCCTCAGAGGAGGCGGCTGGCTTCCGCTGCAGAACCTCCCAAGGTGATGGCACCCACCTTTGAACTCTCTGCCTGTCCTGTCACGGTCACGGGGCCATTCAAAAACTCTCTGCCTGTTCTGCCACAGACAAGTGGTCTGTCCATGTATCTGCTCCGCCATGGCTCCCCGCTAGGCCTGTTCCGCCATGGCTCCCCACTAGGCCTGCTCCGCCATGGCTCCATACTGTTCTGGATCTGCTCCACAGCCCAGGTCCCCCTCTGCTTCATGGTCTGTTCCTCCTCAACTCCACCACCCTCCTGGACTTTTTGGGTTTTGTTTGTTTGGGTGTCTGGAGCCACCCTTAGAGGGGGGGATATGTAATGTCTGTTTTGGGGTTCTGTTTCATGTTCTTGTTTTCATGTCTTAGTTTGTAGTTTTTTTGTAGTTATTTTGTTTGTGTCATGCTTCCCTTGCCCTCTTGTCATCTTGCTATTGGTTCCTCTTGTTCTTTGTGTCATGTTCTTATTGGTTTATTGTCTTGTCATGTGTCCATCTTTGTCTGTTATAAGTAGCCATGTTTTTGCCATTGTGCCTTGTTGTGTATTAACGTATGTACCTGCTGTTGGCGAGTCAAGTCTGTTCATACCTCGTCAAGTCTTTGTTTATTGTTTGGATTTTGGATTGCACTTTGTAAATAAACTGCACTTGGGTTCATCTACGCTCGCTTCCAGTGGACTACTCATTACACAGTGTAAGAGTGAAAATACTTCACAGAAATGGATTCAAAGAAACTGATTTTTTGTTTTTAACTTATGTAATTTTGAACTTTATTGTACGTATGTAATTAGTGTGGAGATGCATGCCAAATGAGCCATTGTCACAAGTATGATGCTTTAAAATCAAGGACCAAAATGGAAATAAGTTATTGCAACTTTGTGTTATTCTTGACAAAGAAACGTATCTGTTACGGTGTGACAGAGACGTGTGGATCCATATGCAAGCTTTTATTACTTGGCATGGTCTAAACACAGACAGGGTCGAAACAGGAGCAAACAGGTACGGTATGGGCAAGACACAAGAATAATCCAAGGGCATGCAAGGGTCTCCGGTCAGCGAACAATATCCAGAGGGCTAAGCAAGAGAGGTAATCCAGAATCCAGAGCAAAGTGTCAAAACATGAGTAACATGGCAAAGCGAGAAAAAGACTAAACTATGAAAACTATAAACTTAAGACTATGAAAACTATAAACTGAAACAAGACTATGAAAACAAACTTAAACAAGTTCCAAACAAGGAACTTAACCTGTTAGCCAGCACCCCCTATTATGGGATTCACAGCTGAAAGTGCCCTACCTAACTTAAAATTGTAACAGTTCCTTACTTCAGTGTGTTACACACATAATTTAGGTGTCTTTGGAAAGAAGACCCTTTGGGCTGTGGCTTGAAATTTTTTTTACCACACTGAATTTTTTCTTTATTTATTTTTTATATAAAAAAACATTAAATCAATCCTGGAGCAATCTAGAAATGGGTTGAAAGTCAAATGTCTCATGAGTTTCTATTTCAAATCTGAAGGAGATACCATGAAAAATGAGATCACTGCAACCATTTTTCTGAGACTATGTCTAGCCAATCCCCCCCCCCCATGTTATACGCCACTGAGTCTGGTAAGATCGCATTTGTTTCTTCTCTATTGACTGAGAGAGCGCTTAAAATGGATTACTGCTGTGTGGTGTCCTGATGGAACAGCTTTCTCTACGTTTCAAGAGTTCTTACAATATTTTCGTGAGGTCTTTGATTGATGACATTCTCATATATTAGACAGTAACTTGTCTTTTGAGAATCATATTTCCCATGTTACAAAAACAGCATTCTTCCATCTTAGAAACATTGCCAAGCTACGAAACATGTTACCTGTTCCTGATGCAGAAAAGCTAGTTCATGCATTCATGACCTCTAGCCTGGACTATTGTAATGCACTGCTAGGTGCTTGTCCTGCATCCTCAATAAACAAGCTATAGCTAGTCCAAAATGCAGCGGCTAGAGTCCTTACCAGGTCAAGAAAATATGATCATATTACCCCAATACTACAGTCTCTGCACTGGCTACCTATTAAGTTCCGTATCAGTTACAAAATATTATTACTTACTTATAAGGCCCTTAATGGCTTAGCTCCTGCGTACCTAACTAGTCTTCTACCACGCTACAACCATCACGCTCCCTAAGGTCACAAAACGCTGGACTTTTGATAGAACCTAGGATAGCAAAGTCCACTAAAGGAGGTAGAGCTTTTTCGCATTTGGCTCCCAAACTCTGGAATAGCCTTCCTGATAATGTTCGGGGTTCAGACACACTTCCTCTGTTTAAATCTAGATTTAAAACACACCTTTTTTGGCCAAGCATTCAAATAATGCATCTCATAATTTTGGACTGCAGTTATATCTGATCAAATGTGCATTATTATTCTTTATCTTGGGTTAAACTAATTAATTTTACTTGGCTGGAACAGCAGCTACGCTAATTATGTCTCTCTATTTGTTTCTCTGCTTTGCCACAGGATTTACATCCCGTGGTAACTAGGATTTACACAAGCTCCAGTCTGGATCCAGAACACCTGAGAAGAGATGATGCCAACCCCTCAGAGGACCTCAGATGATGCTAACCCAGAGACAACATACAGAACTACCACATTTTGCTATAAGTTTGATTACATAATTGCTGTTAATAGTGTTAATCGTCTGTTTGTTTACGTCTTTTATTGATTTTTCTGAACATTTATGCCATATGCACATGAACTGACAGTCACCACTGATAAGCTACTACTAAATATTGTAGAAACTTAATTTTCTGTAAAGTTGCTTTGCAATGATTTGTATCGTAAAAAGCGCTATACAAATAAACTTGAATTGAATATACTCCAACACCTTTGACGAACACATACAACTTGTCAGAGCTGTCTTACAACGTCTCATATCACCAACTGTATGCCAAAGCAGAGAAGTGTGAGTTTCACAGCACATCTACATCGTTTTTGGGTTACATCATCAGTCCTGAGGGGGTCGCGATGGATGAGCAGAAGGTCAATGCTGTCCTTAAATGGTCCGAACCCGTCACCTTGAAGGAGCTTCAGCGCTTCCTGGGTTTCGCCAACTTCTACAGACGCTTCATCCATAACTTCAGTACCATTGCCAGTCCTCTAACGTCCATGGTCAAGAAAGGGGTCCGTCAACTGGAATGGTCAGATTCAGCCCACCAAGCTTTCCAAGAGTTGAAACAGCGCTTCATCTTTAGATTAGATTAGATTCAACTTTATTGTCATTGCACATGTGGGTACAAGGCAACGAAATGCAGTACCGGGGAAGAAGAAATACAGCATAACATTAGGGAAGGGAGGAGAAAAAAACAACACCCAGACTATGCTCCTTTGGGAGTACAGTGTGAGAACAGGAAAAACACCTCAGCAACAAAAGCACATAATCAATACAGCATAACACACAACTTTGCAACAGGGGAGGGGAAAGGGGGGTCGAGGTAATCCAGCACAGGCAAGCAGCCATCCAGTCCTGCAGCGCTACGGTGCTGGTCACAGACCCGCTTGTCAGACCGGCGGTACAAAGCGGTGAAGGCGAGGGATGGGGGCTGGGTTGGGGTGAATGCATATCTGTATATATGTGCGTATGTGTGACTGTATGTATGTAAAAGTTCTTGTATGTAGGCCTGGAGAGTTGCTACTCCTGGCATCAAATCTAGGTGCCTCAGTCCGCAGGATTGTGATAGCGATACACAGCAAGTTGCCATGGAAACAGCCTTGATCAGGTCCCAGACAGAGTCAACAATCAGCAGGTGTCTGTGGAGTGGGGGGAGGAACGCAAGAGCGTCTCACTGCAGTGCTCTTCCAGGGGAGTTGTTGTTCCAACAGCGGCCTTGGCTGAGGCCAGTGCAGGTTGAGGGGAGCCGAAAGCAGATAAGATTGGAGTTGTTTGGTCTTGGAGTGAGTAGCCGCATTCCAATTTACACGACTACTCTCTTAGTCCATTCTGGTCTCCATATCGATCCATTTGCCTTTGCAAAGCCGTGAGCTTCTCCGTGAAGTTATCCATATTGCGGTTAATAGTCTCTGTCTCAGTGCTGACCGCTCTGCCCACTGCTCCAATCACAACGGGCAGCCCTGTGAGGCTTTGGACAGCTGTTCCCATTTTCTGAATTCTTCGATAACCCAGGGCAAAGCCTAATCCAATCAGCAGAAGACCTGTTATCATGGTTCCGAATAGGTAGATATCTTCAATGTCCTCCACGGAAAGAGCCGCCAGACACACAACCCGCCACCTCTTCCACGCGTCCATCGTGTAGCCAGCTGCGAACATTCCGGCAGGGCAGTCAGGTTCCCCCGAAGCCAAGCTTCTCCTCGAGAAGATGGTGTCAATTGCGTTGAGAGACCAGTCGATCAAATCCATGATTCCAGTTTGGAAAGCAGTGCAGAGAGAGTCTCTCAAAGTATAAGACAATAGACGAGACGAGAGAAGCAAAGCAGGGAAGGTAACGGGGAGGAGAGGGAGAGAAAATGTGACTGCCTTTGTTGAGAACCAAGGAAGAATTGGCTCTCCGCATCTATACTCCATCACCCCGACCCTTCACTCCCATTGGTGGTCGAGGTGGACGCCTCCAGTACCGGGTTGGGTGCAGTTCTATCACCACGCCAGGGTCCCATGTCTAAATTGTACCCATGTGCTTTCTATTCCAGAAAACTGAATGCTGCTGAACGTAACTATGATGTTGGGGACAGAGAATTGCTGGCAATGAAAGCTGCATTTGAGGAGTGGAGACATTGTCTTGAGGGTGCAAACTACCCCTTTACAGTACTGACTGATCACAAGAACCTCCAATACCTTCACACAGCAAAGAGACTCAATCCCAGACAGGCAAGATGGTCACTCTTCTTCACTCACTTTAACTTCACTGTCACCTATCGTCCTAGTTCAAATATACCAAAGCCGATGCACTGTCTTGACAGTTCGAGGAGGATTTAACCTCTCTGCCTGTTTAACGACCACGACACGCTGTTGTGTTTGCTGATCCTGACCACTGCCTGTACGACCCTGATTATTGTTAATAAAGTCTGCTTATGGATCCCACTTCGAGTGACGTCACGTTACAAGAATACTGTTCTGTCATTAATGAATAACTACACAGGAACACATGAGTAACGCAAGCACTCCAATAACTACTATTAACTAACAAGAAATCTGATTAATGAAATAGTAAGTAATAGTGCTTAGTCGAATGTAGTAGTTTACTATTTTTCATACCTCCCAGAGAACTACTAAGAACTACTATATAGAGCTTAATAATTTAATATGAATAATGCATAAGGTATAATTAATTCTAAAGTGAGCATTGTGGTAACCCACTAGTAATGACTCAAGTATTAAGTCAAGTTTATTTATATAGCAGTTTATACAATACAGATTGTGTCAAAGCAGCTTTACAGTGTTAAACAGGAAAAACGTGTGTTGACAAAAGAAAACAGTCAGTTTATCAGTTAAAGTCAGTTCATCGTTGAAACAGTAATGTCATCATCCAGTTCAACTATCTTCCAATAGTGTCTGTGCAATCAATTTAACAATGTGCCAGAAATTCCCAACTAAGCAAGCCAGAGGTGACAGTGGCAAGGAACCAAATTTCCATCAGTGACAGAAATGGAGAAAAAACCTTGGGAGAATCCAGGCTCAGTCAGGGGGCCAGTTCTCTTCTGGCCACATGAAACCAGCATGGCGTGGTTAAATTCCATGCTGCAAGACAGGTCAGATGTCTGGTTCCCATGGTCTTGTGCCGATGGGCGACAAGGTTTTCACAGGTAATCTTGTGCCAGAATGGCTAGAGTTTTGAGATTGCAGTGGACATGAAGGACTATAATGTAATAAGAGCTCCCACAAGTAGGAATATAGTAGTCATCCAGTTTTTTTGTATCAGCTATGCATTCTGTTAGTTTTGCAAATTGGTATGTTTTGTTGGGCTGCAAAGAAATATAAAGCTGAGGATCATCAGTAAAAGCTAATACCATGTTTCTTGATGATATCTCCCAAGGGTAACATGTAAAGCATGAAAAGCAATGGTCCTAGTAATGAGCCTTGTGGTACTCCATACTGTACTTGTGAACAATACGATACTTTATTCACCGCTACAAAGTATGACAAAAAGTATAATTTGAACCATGACAATGCAATTTGACTAATGCCAACATAATTTTCTAGTCTGTTCAAAAGAATGTTGTGGTCGATAGTGTTAAACGCAGTGCTAAAATCACTAATAAGCCCCTTTCACACTGCACATTGGTCCCGGAAAATTGGCGGGTCGACTGATGTCACGTGTCATTACGGGACCTTTACGGGTTGTGTGTGAACGCACGCACAGATTCCGGGTAATCACTGGCAGTGTGAAAGGGGCAAAATCTAGCGACCCAGGAACAATTGCCGGGACACATTACCCATGTACTTTTTCCGGAATCACAGTGTGAAAGGGGCTATAGAGATACAGTAGGTGGCCAGCCAGAATGCCTATTACCGCCACCATAGGGGCACGGCATTAACTGCAAGTCAGTCGAGTGTTGAAGTTGTTTACGGAATTACCACCAGGTGGTGCAAAGGAACAGTTTGCAAACTGACTGAAATTGATATTTTGTTTTGTAGACTGAGATCAAATAATGAAATAAAACAATAACATTATATTTGGAACATTTTTGTTAAATTCAAGTTTTATTTTTATTTTTTAAAGTGAAGATGAAGCGGATAGCAGCAGACAGTTGAGTTGATCATGTCTGATCAATTTCTCAAATCATCACGACTTGCTTAAAATAAAATCTGTAGATATTAAACACTTAAAACATAGTACAGGTTAGTTTAAACATTTAACCTAAATAAAAATGCACTGTTATGCGTATATCTAAGTGTTTGTGTAGAGAGTGGAAGCTGAAGCGTGCTTAATGCATGAGGCGCCAGCACAATCACTACATTTTGTTCTTCAGTGAAAACAGGCACTGTTTCATTTTTGCTCATACAGATAAGACTAATACTTCATTCGGAACTGTAAATGGTCTATTCTTATTTTTGTGTGCACCCGCAGTATCAACAAAACGTTGTGCTTTTATAAAATAGAGAAAACAAACAGGATGCGCTTGCCTTCTCGTCTGCGTGAACAGGGAAACGTTGAGCTCGGGCTGAAATGCAAAGCTCTAAAATCAGGTGCAGTTTAGATTCGCTATGTCCAAAACTGAAGGTTTATATTCACAATAAGCTACAGATTACATGTAAGACTGGATCCATGAAGGGCTAATAATGACAGTGAGACATTAATAATGTATGATCGCGCTTTGGTTCATATTTAAGAAACAACTTTTTAAAAGTTGTATATTATTACAGCTAAAAAATTTTTTTTGTTCATTAATAATTTTTATGTGAGGTTGAAAAATAAAAAGGTGCTATTATCATCGGTGCTATAAATTAGTTTTGGAAGCCTGTATTAGACATGAATGGGACAACATTCCTATTCCTAAACTTGAGCAACTTGTCTCTTCAGTCCCCAGACGTTTGCAGACTGTTATAAAAAGAAGAGGGGATGCCACACAGTGGTAAACATGGCCTTGTCCCAACTTTTTTTGAGATGTGTTGATGCTATGAAATTGAAAATCAACTTATTTTTCCCTTAAAATGATACATTTTCTCAGTTTAAACATTTGATATGTCATCTATGTTGTATTCGGGGGAGTGGTTTAGCGAGGTCTGCAGCGGGAGAGAGAGGCAGGACAGGAGCGGTGAGTAAGTAGGCCAAGTGCAAATACAGACTAACATCGCAGGCTTTTGCAATTAGCAAATCACAACGTCTCAAATCGCGATTTCGTTTCGATTTCGATTAATCGGACAGCCCTAATTGTGTTTATTTTATTCTCTAAAATAAATAAAAATGCAAGCAGATCTATACGGCATGTTGTCAAATTGATGAAGATATTTTCTTAATTCGAGTTTTCTATTTCTTTTCTATAAGTAGAAGTACTTTCCCGTCATACAATACGAAATACCTCTAGTTTTGTTTTCTTTCAGCTGTGCGCCATTCTCCTGGCTGCTCTCTTTAGGGTGCGAGTGTGCTCATTATACCACGGTGTCAGACTGTTTTCCTTTATCTTCCTTAAGCGTTAAGGGGCAACCTTATCTACAGTGCTAGAAAAGAGAGAGTCCATAGTTTATATAACACCATCAAGTTTTTCTGAGCTATTGGATATGCTGAGGAATTGAGACAATTAAGTCAGGAAGATTATTTTCAAAGCAGTCTTTTGTTGTAGAAGTGATGGTTCTACTATATTTGTAACAAGGATTTGAATGTGCAGCTTTAGCTATATGGAGAATACACAAGACTAGATAATGATCTGAGATGTCGCCACTCTGCTGCAGAAATTTCAACACCATTAACATCAATTTCATGTGACAGTCTTAAATCTAAAGTATGATTACGATAATGAGTTGGCCCTGACATGTTGTCCAACCACAATAGAGCTCAGAATGTCTAGAAATGCATCTTTTTCATTATCAACATGGATATTAAAATAACCAACAATTAAGACTTTATCTGCAGCCAGCACTAACTCAGATAGAAAAATCAGCAAACTCTTTAATAAAGTCTGTATGGTGCCCTTGTGGCCTGTATACAGTAGCCAGTACAAACGTCACAGGGGATTTATCATTAACAATTATTTCTCTCGATAATGTTATATGAAGCACCATTACTTCAAACAAACTATACTTCAAACCAGAGCTCTGAGAAATACTGAAAATATTATTATAAATTGTAGCAACACCTCCCCTTTTACCTTTTGGACGTAGCTCATGTTTATAACAGTAATCTCGGGGGTAGACTCATTTAAAATAATGTAATCATCAGGTATTAGCCAGGTTTCTGTCAAACAGAGCACATCAAAATTATGATCTGTGATTATATCATTTACAAAAAGCGCTTAAAGGGATATAATATTCATCAAGCCAAGATTTATCATTTGTTTATCTGCATTATATATGCTTTTTTTATTTGATGAACATCTATTAAAGTATTACCCCTAAATTTGTATGGACGTTTTGTTAGTTCCAGGATCATACACAGTCTCTATAAATGAAATCTAGTTGAAGGAGTCTATGTGCTGAGAATTAATTGACTTCTGTGATGTATTATTAGCTTAGAACTGAATGAAGGAACAGTGATGCAAACTGTTGACATTATATTAGGCATAAGATTAAAATCAAACGTATGCCAGCCTAAAAAGACGATCAGGACAGTTGACAGGCCACTGCTGCGTGTTGTCATGAAAGCTTATCATTTTCACGTGTTTTTAAAGCCTTGCCACTTGCCAATTTAAACACTAAAAGAAGTTTAAAGCATTCAAACACAAGACGCGGAAAAGCTCAACTGAGTAGCTGGTTACTCGCGCGCTGTGTTCGGTGCGCACGCAGAGCCGCGTACCGAGCTCTCCTTTTCGACATTCTCCTCGAGTTCCTCTTGCGCCTGAACGAACAAATACAAATCGCAGTTGTTTGAACAAACAGAAAAGGATGTGAAAGAGCCCAATTCAGCACCACGATGTTCAGGGCTCACACAGAGAGACGTGTCTCAAAACGCTTGAACACCGAATTTGCCTCTTTTTGCTCTTGTACCGACAAATACAAACAAAATATGTCAAAATACCCGCCTTCGAAAGTATGTTTGAAAAAACTCTCGGTTATGTATTAAGTGAAAGTAAACAGTTGAGAAAAAAATCGTATGTGTATTATGTCGGATGCATTAATTGTCTCTTAAAGTGACCGCGTCTAATTTAGCTACTAGCTGCTGTAATGTTAATCCAAGAAAATGAAAGAAAAATATCACTCACTGCTCTCGACAGAATTACTTTGTAATTTTAACAAGAATTAATGCACAGTCAAATCAAAAATTATTCAGACACCAGATATAATTGTTTATATTGTTTTACTAGTGGGTCCAGGACACTATTGTTCATTTATGTAAGTGAGTATATAAATAAAGCGAACTGTGACATATTATACCCAACAATTCTTCATACAGTGGACTTCTAGTGAAATTGATAAAAATTGGGATCAAAAATTATTCAGACACCTTGACCTGACCATTTTTTGCTTACGTGTTTTTTCCTGAATTGCTAATGCAACCTTTTCACACCACAGACTGAACAAAATTAAGCACTGCTTGGTAATTAGTTAACAAAGTATTGATAGCTGTATAAATATTGTCATACCAACAGTTGTCTGAATTTTTTGGTTGATTGTAATCCATTACATACCTTTCTATCAAAGTTATCTGACATTATCAAGATGCATTTGTTCTGACAGTTTGACTCTGAATTCTTGTCATATTTTATTACCATATGGTGTCTGAATAAATTTTGGTTTGATTGTATATTTCATTTTTACAGTGAAGAACATGCAGTGCTATTTTACATTTAGTTATTCGGTTTCTGTACCTGGACACCTACAAACTTTAAAAAACTTAAACATTGTGTAAATTGCACAAATAAATAAATAGAACGAACAAACAAATTTAACAATTTCAAATAGGGGCCACTGGTACAACCTGCACCGGGGCCCCGCAAACCCCAGCTACGGCCCTGGCAACCTGTGAACATTTAAACATAAAAGTAATAAATAAACAAACAGAAAACTAAAGTTAAAGCGACAGCTCCTCATGGACGACTGCCACATAAACCAATCAACATAAACTCCTGGGTCCCGTTCTTCGTACGTTGCTAACTCAGTTAGCTGGATTTGATTGTTGATGATTTGGCATGACCTTGTATTATTTGGTTCTTCGATGCTCATCCTGAAGTTGCTGCCATAGCAACTTATAACCTAAGCTTAAACCTGCTCAGGAGCAGGCTTATTTCATGTAAACAGGATTAGATCGGGAAGGTGATACAGCTCTTCTGCCAGGGTGTGACGTGGGGGTGCAGGACCGCTGCTGTTTTTTATTTTATTTTTTTGGTTTTTTTTTTTTTTGCTCTGCTTTTTTCCTAGTTTCTGATATATACAGGTCCTTCTCAAAAAATTAGCATATTGTGAAAAAGTTCATTATTTTCCATAATGTAATGATAAAAATTAAACTTTCATATATTTTAGATTCATTGCACACCAACCGAAATATTTCAGGTCTTTTATTGTTTTAATACTGATGATTTTGGCATACAGCTCATGAAAACCCAGAATTCCTATCTCAAAAAATTTGCATAGATCATCCGACCAATAAAAGAAAAGTGTTTTTAATAAAAAAAAAAAAGTCAACCTTCAAATAATTATGTTCAGTTATGCACTCAATACTTGGTTGGGAATCCTTTTGCAGAAATGACTGCTTCAATGCGGCGCGGCATGGAGGCAATCAGCCTGTGGCACTGCTGAGGTGTTATGGAGGCCCAGGATGCTTCGATAGCGGCCTTAAGCTCATCCAGAGTGTTGGGTCTTGCGTCTCTCAACTTTCTCTTCACAATATCCCACAGATTCTCTATGGGGTTCAGGTCAGGAGAGTTGGCAGGCCAATTGAGCACAATAATACCATGGTCAGTAAACCATTTACCAGTGGTTTTGGCACTGTGAGCAGGTGCCAGGTCGTGCTGAAAAACGAAATCTTCATCTCCATAAAGCTTTTCAGCAGATGGAAGCATGAAGTGCTCCAAAATCTCCTGATAGCTAGCTGCATTGACCCTGCCCTTGATAAAACACAGTGGACCAACACCAGCAGCTGACATGGCACCCCAGACCATCACTGACTGTGGGTACTTGACACTGGACTTCAGGCATTTTTGGCATTTTCCTTCTCCCCAGTCTTCCTCCAGACTCTGGCACCTTGATTTCCGAATGAAATGCAAAATTTGCTTTCATCCGAAAAAAGTACTTTGGACCACTGAGCAACAGGCGCTTCTGCCGCTGTTTCTGGTTCAAAAGCACACGCCTGTGCACGGTGGCTCTGGATGTTTCTACTCCAGACTCAGTCCACTGCTTCCGCAGGTCCCCCAAGGTCTGGAATCGGTCCTTCTCCACAATCTTCCTCAGGGTCCGGTCACCTCTTCTCGTTGTGCAGCGTTTTTTGCCACACTTTTTCCTTCCCACAGACTTCCCACTGAGGTGCCTTGATACAGCACTCTGGGAACAGCCTATTCGTTCAGAAATTTCTTTCTGTGTCTTACCCTCTCGCTTGAGGGTGTCAATGATGGCCTTCTGGACAGCAGTCAGGTCGGCAGTCTTACCCATGATTGCGGTTTTGAGTAATGAACCAGGCTGGGAGTTTTTAAAAAGCCTCAGGAATCTTTTGCAGGTGTTTAGAGTTAATTAGTTGATTCAGATGATTAGGTTAATAGCTCGTTTAGAGAACCTTTTCATGATATGCTAATTTTTTGAGATAGGAATTTTGGGTTTTTCATGAGCTGTATGCCAAAATCATCAGTTTTAAAACAATAAAAGACCTGAAATATTTCAGTTGGTGTGCAATGAATCTAAAATATATGAAAGTTTAATTTTTATCATTACATTATGGAAAATAATGAACTTTTATCACAATATGCTAATTTTTTGAGAAGGACTTGTATATAAAAAGCACATCATTTCACAGTCCATAAAAAAGACTAAGAGCAGCATATGTAGTTAATCTTACCATTTTGTAGAATATTCTTGTATTTCACCTTTACTTGTTCCCAGGTTCTAGTGGTCCCATGGTGGCTCTAATATAAAAGTTTAAAATATCCCACGAGACAAGACGAGACACGAGACTGGGTTCACGAGAATGAGATGAGACAAGATTTTTAAACTTTTTAAAGAAATCCTCAATGAAGAAATATATAGGGAAAATTTGTCTTTTATTCAACTGAAAAACATAAAATGCAAAAAATGTAGGTGCATTTTGAAATCAAATTGTACTTTATGAAATTAAAAATCTATTTTAATAAATTGTATGCAGGTATAAACATGTAAACACTGCAGAAGGTTTTGCCACAAACTCAACTGAGAGGCAAGTAATTGCACAAAATTATATAGTATACATAAAAATAAATAATAAACAACACAAATAATATCCCTTTAAAGTAGCAGTCAGTAAAGTTTATTATTTAGTAAACTGATTTCCACTTCAACAAATATATATATATTTTTTCCATTAAATTTTTCTCAACTCCTTTTTAATAGTATATACATTTTAACATCAATTTATTAAAAGTTTAACAAAAAATACATGTTTAGGGCCCTATGAAATGTTTCATTTTTTCTCTCAATATTATTTAACTTTTTTTATTGTTACCAAATTCTGTGTTTTAGCATGTCTAACCATAAAAAAACATAACACAACCTAAATTATACATTTTATTAAATCATAAATTAACCTTGTTTTTCCCCCTCAGAAATTCTGTGTTTTATATTTACATTTTTCTGGTTATCAAATGAAGGCACAAAACATTAATTTCATCATTTATCATTTAATTATTGAAATTTAAACAAACTTTTTTTTTTTTGGCAAACAAACGATATTTACAATTAAAATTAAAACATGGAAGAAATGTTGTATGATTATTTCTTTAAATAATTTTTGTTTCATTTTAGTAGTAGTAATAGTAGTAGGCTGTGTACATTCTATTGTCGTTATTTCAAACCTGACTTTTATTTTGACAGGTTGCCGTGAATACCCTTACAGTTCTGTGTATGTGATATGACGCTAGTTTCACTCAAATCAAAAGGTAAAATGCTCATGGAATGACTCTCAGAGCAGTTCTGGAGATGTTATTTATATGTTTACGTCCTCATTTAGTGAGACAGCAGATGCTGAAATCACCACAAGCTTCAGTGTGTGTATGTAAACAGTGCGTCTGTGGAATACATAAACAGAGACAGGCAGAACATACAGGATTCATATTTAAATTGACTTTTGCGGCTTTATATTTACAGATACTAGTCCATGTAGTGATTTGATTTAAGTGTAATGACCTACTTTTGGTTAATTAATTCAAAATTTGAGAAATTCCGTGACATTCCGCCTTAGGCCGTGAATTCTGTTTTTATGACTGGATAAAGACTTAACTGCGTAATTTTTCCACTTATCATGCGCCCACTTGCCTGATGTGAACATAGTATCTTAGATTTCTTACATTACATACCACTGGTGAAAGGGCCAGTGTAATGCAAATATATATGAAAGGTCTGCACGAGGATATCGTCACCTTCTCACGAGACCAGTCAGATTTCGCGCGACATCTCGTGCCACGAGATCTCATCACACCCCTAATACTAATCATCAACAACAGGTGTGTTCGAAGAACCTAATTAGCCAGATAATGATTAGCTGGATCATATCATCTCACGGATATGTCTTTTGATCTCGGTTGTATTAAGCGACATAAGACGAACAGACCCCTGGTCCTCTCTCATCTTTCCCTGTGTTCCATTCGAAACGGACCATCCCTATGCTCTAATCCCTTTAAAGGGTTTACCCTTCGGAGTGAGTGCTACTTAAAATTTAAAGAGATAGTTTAGTTAAAAATGTGTTTTATTATCATTCTGTTATCATACACTTTATATTTTGTCATTCCAAACCCAAATAAATCTTTTTTTTTTTTATTATTAGTGTTTCATGATTGTTTTCTCACGTTCAGGATCAACAATGAAATTCTAAGATGTCCTTACAAGCTCAATTTTCGATCTTTTCAAAATTACAGCATAAACAACTGACCTTCTGGAAGATGCAGTGTGTTTCAAAGCAGGATGTTTACAGCCAAGTGAGACTTTATAGCAGGGATCTCCAACCCTGCTCCTGGAGAGCTACCATCCTGCAGACTTCAGTTCCAACCCTGCTCCAACACACCTGTCTTTAATTATCAAGTAGCCCTGAACACCTTGATTAGCTGCTTCAGGTGTGTTTGATTGGGGTTGGAGCTGAAATCTGCAGGACAGTAGCTCTCCAGGAGCAGAGTTGGAGACCCCTGCTTTATAGTAATAAGGACCTATGAACCACTTTAGTGAGCCTCATCAGATACAAACAGTGGGAAACTTTTGTGTTTGTTGGATGAACCAGAGAAAGATTTAAAAAAAAAAAAAAAAAGAATCTCTCACCACACTGCCGGCATTAGCGACTCGCACACACACACACACACAAACACACTGGCGCCGCATCCTCTCGCACAGTCTCAGTCTGCACGCGTGGCTCAGCATCAAGTGCAAGTGAGGATTTCACTCAGCTCTCTCTCACATCTCGACTTGAGTTAAGCTTTGACATGGATCAGATGAACCCGAGCACTTCTGATGACACCTGCGGCTGATTCTCCACATTCGGTGAGTGCTCTGCCTGTTTGTGATGAATGATTATAACGGTCCACACTTCTGCTGACGGACATTCACATCTGGAAAGAAACAAACAGAAAACATATGGCTTTAAATTATGTCTTCAAAACTCAATTTAACACGAACGTCGATAGAGTGGAGTGATCAGGATTTTGCACATCCATTGAAACCTCATACAGGACTCAAACAGTATGACAGACTAAAATATGCTTTATTTAATGGTTTCATTTCTGTTTCTCATTGATTGATTGATTGAGTGATGGGTGCGTGGGGTGTGAGTGCTATGAATGTGAATTAATCTCAAAGTATGTTAAGAGAACTCTTGTTCTAATTATTATAAAGTACTTTTTCAAATGTAAAAACAAATGTAACATTTACAAACGTAGTTTAACATAAGTCTTAAATGATCAGCAGGGTCATGAACATTTAACTTGAATAGTAAAATATGTAAATCATAACTATTTAAATGCAAACTTGTTTCATTTATGTGTTATACTTGTAGTATAGTACATTGTTTATATCTTTATATTAATGGACACAAACTATAAGGGATATTAATCAGAAGCTATTTAATTTTCAAATGATTTTTCCCCTCACCATTTTATCCCTTTTTAGACACCATAAATAAACCAGACACATAAAGCCTATCCAGACTGACAAGGCAGATTGGATTTTTTTAAATGGATTTTGAATGCAACTTCCAAATAGTAATATTAATATTATTATTATTATTATTATTATTATTAATAATTCATATTTGTTACTACATATTAGTCATTAATTACTGGCTTTGGCAGAAATCACCCATTCTCATATCCTTTCTTTTTATTCAAGTCACACAGAGACAATTTACTTTCAGCTGATAATTCTGTCTGAGAAATGATCTACTCAATGGAAAAAATCATCTCAGGTTTATTGAAAATGGTTTGATGTTTCCCCCCATGGAATAAGCGCATAAAATATTATTAGAATGTAAAAGTTGCTCAATAGAAAATGCATCCTTATATTGTTTGTTTAACATCTTTTCTGCCAATAGTGCCATCTTTATAAAAAAATAAAATAAAACATCCTCCTGGAAGGAATTGTCCTAGTGTAAGAAATGTTTTATTCAGTAAGATCTTATTGAATCATAAAATGAGATAAAATACTGTTTTTGTGTATTTAATTTTGAATATTATATTTTTAATACACTTACACTGTATATTTAATACACTTATCCATTTGTGGGTTTCTGTCGTAGCGTAGCTTAAATGTCTCTGCATGACAGTGAGCAATTCTGGATGCTGATTGTTATAAGGTTAAACAATTTGGGTGATTATTAGTTTATTGTTCTTCATGTGTTGATTTAAAAAAATCAAGGTCAAGGATCATTGTACCAGATTCAATTGAACTAATGAAAAATGATATATCTCAAGTCATAAATACAATCTACTTAAATCTTTCACTTAAATGTAAAAAAAAAAAACAAGGATAATAACAGTGCTTTCTCTATTTACCTTTGAAACAACACAGGTTCACCAAATGGAAGAGTGTATTTAGTTTAGTTTTGATACATTAATGACACATTTTTTCTCAGGATTCTTTGATGAATAGAATTCAAAATAACAGTGTTTATTTGAAACAAAATCTTTTGTATAAATGTCTTTACTTTCAATTTTGAACAGTAAATTAAACAATTACATGTTTCAATAGGGTTCCTTATATATTTTAGTTTCCCAGGATCCCTTAACCATGTGACCTCCACTAACAACATAAAGACAAAAGGAAAGATAAAAGCAAAACAAAAAGAAAGAGTGATAAGATTCTAAAAACAACTTTATCCTAAGTATGATGAATGGTCATAATATCTTGCTAGAGAGATATAATAAATTGTTTAATTATTTTTACCTGCACTGTAGAAATGTTGTTCTTTGTGGTAATTTCAGATGTATTTGTTGTTTCTCAGAGTTTCTGAGAATGGTTCATGAATTTCAGGGGCTTTAATAGCAAAGGCACAGGTGCTAAATCTTCCTTTTTTTTCTCATTATACATGTGATATTTGAGCGGTGGTTCCTATTAATGGAACAGAAGCAATAGAAAAGAGCAAGCTGAAACTCAAGAAATAACAAATATTTTATTGGAAAATTACATTAGAGGACATATGATAGAATTAGATTCTGTTGCAAATCAAGGGGGATGATAAGACTGATGGCTCATAAAACATCTGAGCAGTCCTGCTGGATATTTGCTGCTGCTGCTGCTGCTATTCTTTTTGTGGGAGTTTGAGTCCCAGCATACACTGATTATCACACTGTCCATCTAACTTTCCATCACACTGTCCTTCACACAAACCATCTCACTGTCCAATTCACTCTGTGATCACACTGACCATCTTATTGGCCATCACACTGTCCATCTCACTGAACATCTCATTGTGATCAAATTGTCCATCACAGTGTCAATCAGATTGTCCATCTCACTGACCATCTCACTGTGATCACATTGTCATTCACATTGTCCATCTCACTGTCCATCATACTGTCCTTCACAGTGTCCATCACACTGTCCTTCACACTGTCCTCTCACTGTCATCACACTGTCCATCTCACTGTCCACCATACTGTCCTTCACAGTGTCCATCACAGTGTCCTTCACACTGTCCTCTCACTGTCATCACACTGTCCATCACACTGTCCATCTCATTGTCCTTCTCACTGTAATGATGCTGACCATCTCCACTGTCCATCACACTGTCCATCACACTGTCCTTCACAGTGTCGTCACACTGTCCATCTCACTGTCCTTCTCACTGTGATGAGGCTGATCATCACACTGTCCATCACACTGTCCTCCTCACTGTGATGATGCTGACCATCTCACTGTCCTTTACACTGTCCATCTCACTGTCCATCTCACTGTGATGATGCTGATCATCACACTGTCCTCTCACTCTCGTCACACTGTCCATCACACTGTCCTTCACATTGTCCATCACACTGTCCTATTACTCTCGTCACACTGTCCATCACACTGAACATCACACTGTCCATCTCTCTTTCCATCTCACTATGATTATTCTGACCATCAAACTGTCCATCACACTGACCATCACACTGTCCTCTCACTGTCATCACACTGTCCTTCACATTCTCCATCTCACTCTCCTCTCACTGTTGTCATACTGTCCATCACACTGTCCATCTCACTGTCATTCTCACTGTGATGATGCTGACCCTCTCACTGTCCATCAAACTGTCCTCTCACTGTCATCACACTGTCCATCTCATTGTCCTTCTCACTGTGATGATGCTGATCATCACACTGTCCATCACTCTGTCCTCTCACTGTCATCACACTGTCCATCACACTGTCCTTCACATTGTCCATCACACTGTCCTCTTACTGTCATCACACTGTACATCACACTGACAATCACACTGAACATCACACTGTCCATCACACTGTCCTTCTCACTCTGATGATGCTGATCATCACACTGTCCATCACACTGACCATCACACTGTCCTCTCATTGTTATCACACTGTCCATCCCACTGTCCTTCACATTGTCCATCTCACTGTCGTCACACTGTCCATCACACTGTCCTCTCACTGTCGTCACACTGTCCATCATACTGTCCTTCACACTGTGCATCTAACTGTACTTTCACTTTTGTCACACTGGCCATCACACTGTTTTTCACACTGTCCATCTCACTGTCCATTACACTGTCCATTTCACTGTCCTTCTCACTGTGATGATGCTGACCATCACACTGTCCATCACAATGACCAAAACACTATCCATCTCACTGTCGTCACACTGTCCATCACACTGTCCTTCACACTATCCATCATACTGTCCATCACACTGTCCTACACACTGTCCATCACACTGTCCATCACACTGTCCTACACACTGTCCTACACACTG
Organism: Cyprinus carpio; assembly: GCF_018340385.1. Lineage (NCBI taxonomy): Eukaryota > Metazoa > Chordata > Actinopteri > Cypriniformes > Cyprinidae > Cyprinus > Cyprinus carpio. Next base: position 956,056 of record NC_056595.1, on the reverse strand, counting down.
TCCTACACACAGTCCATCACACTGTCCATCTCACTGTCCTTCTCACTGTGATAATGCTGACCATCACACTGTCCATTCCACTGTCCATCTCACTGTCCTTCTGACTGTGATGATGCTGACCATCACACTGTCCATCTCACGGTGGTTACACTGTTCATCACATTGTCTGTATTTCTGACCTCACCGTTTCACGCGTCATATGATAAATATACAAAGAAATATGTGTCTTTCTCTTTCCTTTTTGACACTGTCTTTTTTTCAGAACTGTTCTGCATTGCTTTCAATGCACTCCCAAAATTCCTTAGTGTGTGTGTGTGTGTGTATAGTGAGTGTGTGTGTTTGTTTTTCAGGCATACAGGACACCTCTGCAGCCCTCGCAGTGTGTTTGGCCCCACCCCTTTGGTGGGCCTCATTGCAGGACATACTAAAGGCATTCATAAATCACACAGAATGGAATTTGGAAGAAAAAAAAAGCACACACACAAGGTCTCTTCTTTTAAACATTTCACCTTTATTCTTTTGACTTGAGTGCTGTGTTTTTGGAATGCCATGTCATGCTCGAGACACTGCAAAGGAAGTAAGATGCGAGTTCAAAAGTAGTGCAGTGGAGTGGAAAAGCATGCAAAAAATCTTAATATGGCTTAATGTTATTAAACAACAACTAGGGAAAATACATGTTCTCTCTCATTTCACATGCCATAAACACTATAATTTCTAAGACAAATGCTCCGTAATTGAAGTGGATATTTTACTCTGCAGAAGAGTATATGAACGCAAAGCGCAAAATTTTACGTTAAGTGTTTACCTCCCACTGTAATATGAGGAAACATGCAATTGTTATGTTAAAGAGCTATTTCTTCTTGTTCTTACCCTTAATTTTGTATATATTTTTTTTTTTTGGGTGTAACCTTATATGTTTATAATGTTAAAATATTATTATTATTATTATTATTATTATTATTGTTAAAATTAATTCATTTAGGTGTTACTACATGAAGCACATTTTTAGATTAGCGATGCTTATTTAGACCAATGTTTGTGTTGAGACATGTTCTGGTGATTAGCCTACATTAATTTTATTGAGCTTACTTTTAAATAAAGTATGTAAACCAAGGGCCTATAACTGTCAGATAATCATCACAGTTACAGCCACCTTCATCATCACAATCACCTGTTCCCACTCACACCCGATCCCAGTCACCGGATTACTGATCACCTGCACCTGCACTCATTAATCAAGACAAGGATAAAGTCACCCTCACCACAGTGCTTTGGTGTCTGGTCTACTGTTCACTACCCTGAACTGTTACCAGACTTGCTGTGCTCCAACCTTTGTTTATTTACCTCCAGAACTCTAGATGATCCTCCTGTGATTCTCCCTCATTATTCTCCCTGTTTCCCGGTTCCCATCTCTAACGATCCTGCTACCAAGTACCATAATCCACTGCCAGTAAAGGCCCATTGAACTGTTGCTATTTCCTTGATTCACTCCTGCCATTTACTCAGCATTCAAGTCTGTTTAATAAACATCCTGTCATCTCACTAACCAGAAGTCTTTGCATTGATTTGTGACAATAACCGATGTTTGGCTTTGCCAACGCCTCATCCATCTTCCAGGGGTTTATGAACGAGGTGTTCCGGGAGTTCCTCAAGTTTGTGATCGTTTGCATTGATGATATCCTCATCTACTCCCGGAACCTGGCCGACAATCGCCACCACGTTAAGCAGGTCCTTCAGAAGCTCCGTCAGCACCATCTGTACCTCAAACTGGAGAAGTGCGAGTTCCACCGCCCCACGGTGCAGTTCCTTGGCTACATCATCGGCCAGGAGGGAATTCAAATGGACCAGGGGAAAGTGACTACCATCATGGAGTGGCTCATTCCCCAGTCAATGAAGAAGCTTCAGAGGTTCTTAGGATTTGCCAATTTCTATCAGCACTTCATTAAGGATTTCAGTCTGCATACAGCCCCATTGACCACTATGCTCCGAGGAAAGCCCAAGTCCCTGTCCTGGAGCTCCAGTGCCCACGAAGCCTTCAAGGAGCTCAAAAAGCCCTTTAGCACGGCTCCCATACTTCGCCATCCCAATCCCAATGTGCCATTTGTGGTGGAAGTGGACACCTCCACCACAGGAATATCTCAGAGATGCCAAGCGACTCAATCTTCAGCAGGCCCGCTGGGCTCTATTTTTCACCCGGTTTAACTTCATCATTACCTACTGCCTAGGAAACCGAAACTGCAATGCCGATGCCCTGTCCTGCCTCCATTCTCTCGACTCTCCATCTGATCCCGAGCTGATTCTCCCTCTAGCCCTCATTGTAAGCCCTATCCTCTGGAATATTGCCAAAGACATCAGAGCCGCCACTCGGACTGAACCTGCTCTGCTGGGAGGCCCATCCATCCAGGCAGCCAACGGACCCTCTCGCTCCTCCAAGCTCGGTACTGGTGGCCTAGTATGTCCCGTGATGTCAACCGGTATGTCCGCAGTTGCTCATTCTATGCCATGTCTTCCTCTCCTTGTCACCTTCCACTGGGCAAACTTGTGCCCTTTCCCATTCCTCAACGGCCCAGGTCACACCTGGGAATTGATTTTTTTTTTTTTTTATGTAACAGACCTACCTGAATCCGAGGGTAACACGTGCATCCTAGTGACAGTGGATCATTTCTGAAAGGCCTGCAAATTAATTCCCCTACCTGGGTTACCAACCGCCCTAGAAACTGCTGAACAATTATTCACCCATATCTTCAGGAAATTCAGGATACCCGAAGACACAGTCTCTGACCGGGGTCCCCAGTTTATCTCCCATGTGTTGAAGGCCACCTTCCAGCTTCTAGGGGTCACAGTAATCCTATCCTCTGGTTACCATCCACAGATGAATAGCCAGACTGAGTGGAAGATCCAGGAACACTGACGATACCTCAGGCCATACTGCCAAGAAGATCAGCACAGCTGGAACCGCTTCCTCCCTTGGGCCAAGTATGCACAAAACTCGCATCAGAATACTACCGGCCTCATGCCCTTCCAGTGCATACTCGGCTACCAACCTCCACTCTTCCTGTGGACAGGAGAACCCTTTGGAAGTTCCAGCTGTGACTACTGGTTCCGAGCGAGAGTGTGGGACTCAGCTCATGTCGATCTCCAGCATGCAGTATGGAGACACAAGACCTTCGCTGTTGCCCAGCATGCCTTCACTCCCTCTTGCCATCCAGGAGACAAGGTATGGCTGTCCACCCGGGATCCGCTTCTCCATCTGCCCAGTAGGAGTCCCCGCTACATTGGTCCGTTCACGATCGAGAGGCAGATCAACGAGGTCACCTACCAATTGCAGTTACCACCCAGGTACAGAATTCACCCCTCATTTCACGTTTCCCTACTAACCCTTCTCTCCTTCCACTCCAGAAACCCACGAGCCACCTCCAGAGATACTAGACCATGCCTCCGTGTAACAAGTCAGAGACATCATGGCTTCATGGCGACGGGGTGGCCGGCTCAAATACATGGTCGACTGGGAAGGTTATGGACCAGAAGAACGTACCTGGGTGGTCCGGGACGACATCCTTGATCCTATGCTGCTAGAGGAGTTTCATCATTTCATCACCATCCCAATTGTCCTGCACCCAGAGGCCGAGGTCGCCCCCGTCGTCACGTTAGGGCATCAGGAGCCACCCCTGGAGGAAGGGGTAATGTCAGTGAATCATCACAGTCACAGCCACCTCCATCACAATCACCTGTATCCTGTCAAGACATGGATAAAGTCACCCTCACCACAGTGCTTCTCTACCCTGAACTGTTACCCACTCTGTGCTCTAACCTGTTTATTTACCTCCAGAACTCTAGATGATCCTCCTGTGATTCTCCCTCATTATTCTCCCTGTTTCCCGGTTCCCATCTCTAACGATCCTGCTACCAAGTACCATAATCCACTGCCAGTAAAGGCCCATTGAACTGTGCTATTGTCGTGATTCACTCCTGCCATTTACTCAGCATTCAGGTCTGTTTAATAAACATCCTGTCATCTCACTAACCAGAAGTCTAACCCATTGAACTCTAGACTATCCTCCTGTGATTCTCCTTGTTTCCTGGTTCCCATCTCTGACGATCCCACTACCAAGTACCATAATCCACCGCCAGTTAAGGCCCATTGTACTGTTGCTATTGCCGTGATTCACTCCTGACATTTACTCAGCATTCAGGTCTGTTTAATAAACATCCTGTCATCTCACTAACCAGAAGTCTTTGCATTGATTTGTGACAATAACCATATTATTATTGTTAAAGATCATCCTGCTATTACTAAAATAACAATCAAATCGGAGCAGCAGCACTTTTGCCTCTACGTTCATAGACTAAATACTTATTCCTGCAGGCATTTCAGTCTCATTAAACATTTTACTGCTTTATTGTACCTTTTTTAAATTGTTTATTTCTGATTAAACATTTTGAATCTGATTTAACATTAATTTGGATTTTTTTTATAGAAAAAGAAAGCCATTATAGGGCAAGTACATGCATCTTGAGAAATATCTAGGATCATCAAAATGTTGAAAAGTAGATATTTATGGACAATAGTTATAATGGTCACTTCATCTTTAGATAAATTACTAAATGCAGTCTCTAACCCATATATAGTTCCTGATGTGGTATATCATGAGTCTATCAAAGATTTGTTCACCTTAAAAACTGTAAGGTTCAAAGGTATAGTTTATTTAGACATTCTGAGTCACAAACACCTGAAGAACTGAAGTCATTCATTCACAACATGTTCCTGTAACATTACTTTATGCAGTGATGCAGAATGACAGACTAAAGCACATGCACATGTTATCTGGTCTCACAATGGCAGACTTCTGACTGTCAGCATAAAGTACACTTTAGGGCTTTTCACACTGCGCTTAACCGCAGGATATTGTCATTCTAAACATCCCTTTTAACCCCGGGTAAAGGAATGTTTCAAACATTTACTGTAATTTAGAAGCGGGGTCAGCACCGTTTTTACTGGGGGATTTGAAACCCTGCCCTGGAGAAATAGTCTTTTTAGTGTTTGAGAGGAAAAATATCAAATGGTGATGGAAAACATATGAATAGATGTGAAGTGGCCATTTCATTCTTGCCATTATGGTCTAAAACATCCATTCTGGAGAGCTTGATTGTACAGTTAACAATATATATTATATTTGGAAGTGCAATGCTAGAGCCGTATGTCAACACGTTCCTCCAATCAGTGGAACTGACATCGCAAATACGCAAATAAAGGACTTTAAGCCTGTTTAGGAATGGGCAGTGTGAAACGGCAGTTAATGAATACCAAGGATTAACTTTTAACCCAGTGTGGAACGTGAAGAAAGATAGCCCAGAATCCGTTTACCCAGGGTTTAGAATGACCCGGGGTTAACTATTTCAAGTGTGAAAAGACCTTTTGTAGCTTATTCTGGCCAGAAGAACCAAGTTAAACAGGAAGTGACAGGATCATGAGAAGTTAATTCAGTTTGAACTATATTTAGCTGTTGGTCAGTGCATGGTCAATGCTGTATATGTCAGGAGGACATCCTGCATCACCTCACAGTTTTTATGAGCATTTTATGATTAAAAATAGCTCTAATTTAAAAACATCTCAAAACCCCTGTTCAATCCATTTGTCATTTAGTAGGCACTGTGATTCAAAGAGAATTACAAATAGAACATCACAAGCATACTGGGATCAACAATATCCTCTGTATTTCATTGCCAAATTAAAAGAATAGCTATAGTGGAGTACAAGTAGTATAAATCAGCAGTTATTTCTTTGTTTGTTTGTTTACAAGAAGTGGGTGAACTCAAATTTTAGGCCATCATGTTTTGTTGTTATGAGAAGGTTTTGAACGAAGTGAAAGCACCACCATCAGCAGCACATCTCTCTGCTCTTCCTGCAGATTTTCATAATTGTCTTAAAAATGTGCAGCACCATTTTCATCACTGCTGACTCAACTGCAGTTTTAGTGCTTATCATGCTTTAACTACATTGTAAAGTTTTTTAAATAGTTATGATCAGGGTCCTGTCTCAAGATGCTCTGCTTCATTCTGTCTGATTGTTTGGTCACATGATCATGATCGATCACAGATGTCTCAATATCAGAGCCATAGAAATTACAATCTGTTGCCTTTGGCCTGCTTAGTTGGGCTCTAAAAGACACTTAATGTTCATTGATCGATTATCAACTGCAGTGACAATGTGGGGCGTGAATAAAAAAATAAAAAAAAACCTTAGCTGGAACTGAGCTGGAAGATGACAGGATTGTCTTCTGTAGAGCTGCTTTATGGCTGAATCACATTTTTTCATAATTAATGAACTTTCAGTTATTGATCTGAATCGACTCTGATCTAACTTGAGCTGTTCTGTGAATCTGCTTTGAAACAGTCTGTATTGTGTTGTAGAAATAAAGGTGACTGGAAGGTCCAACAATGAAAGAAAATAAATGTGTGTGTGTGTGTGTGTGTGTGTAGCACTATTTGACTGTGTGTTAATTATCACCCTGCAGTAATCACTCTGTTAAGGAGGATGAAAAGTACAAGACTGAAAGAGACAACAGCATTTCACACGAAGCAATGGGCGAACGCTGTTTGTTTAGCCTGAGGCGAGGAGAACGAGAGTTGCTGTGAGTGGAAAGAGCAGAAGCTCAGCATGCTCAAGCAATTATCTCTATAGCTGGCACCCACCCACAGAGAAGAGCTGAGACACGGCAGGAACAGACCAGGGCAAATGCCTTCCAGTCTTTCCTTGCAGGGATTTTTGAGACTGACTTTGATGTGGCACACTGAAAATTACCTTCAGTCCAATCTTCTGCTTGTTTTGTTTGAAGGATAACTTGACTTACTGAGACATGGAGTGAATGAAACTTTATTCTGTTTGTGAACGTTAAATTTTCAATTACATTGATACCTGACATTGATGACATTGATATTTTCATATAAATTATACTTATATATTTTGTTTTAATCTCATAGGTTTTTCTATTACATAATGAATGGAGAAATAAGTAAGCAGAAACAGTACCACAAAGATACTTGTGTACAGACAGCTGGCCTACTCACACTAAACCTAGTAATGTTTGCCAACCAGCTTCACCAGAAAGACCATCCTTCTTCATCCTGCCATCCAGCTTCACCAGCTCCTGTTTACATGGCCGTTCTGCTCCACCAGCTAAACCAGCTTTAGAATTCATACTGGTTTATTGAATTTCCAGCAGATATGTGTGTCACTGCAGTGATGACTATGATCTTTCACATGAGACTCATTGAGAATCAGCAGAAAGATGCGGAGCTGCTTCTAATTGACATTCCTAACAGCAGATCCTCTGTGTGTGTGTGTATGTGTGTGTGTGTGTGTGTGTGTGTGTGTGTGTGTGTGTGTGTGTGTGTGTGTGTGTTTCCGGTGTCTCATCATGTTTCTCTCAGATCTAACAACAGCCTGTATGTTGTGTGCTGATTGTGAATGTGATGTATATTGAGCTGAAGGAAGGCGAGGATGCTTTGACTTTCTATACTGTTGTTTGGTAGTTGCGTTCTTATTCCAGTATTCAGCAGCATACATTGTAAACTTCTTTCATTGGAGTATATTAAAACTATATTTCTACAAATTAATTAAGCTCTATTCAAATACATTATGTAGCTAAAACTTGAATTAAATAAAATCATTAAAATTATAAAGATCAAATTAGCTTTATTTATTTATTATTATTTTTTGCTGTTAACTAATAGCTTGCATGAGTATATGCCAAGTTGACTAACGAAAATGACTGCCATGGAGTGCGTTTCCCAAAAGCATTGTTAGACAACTATGGTCACAAGAAAGCATTTTAAAAAATCAAAAAAGCATAATTCAATTAATAGCTAATTCATCAATCAATTAAATAAACTCAAAAAAAAGTTTTCACAAAAAATAAAAAAGGTTAAATTCATATCTCATAACTTATTCTCACAACAAAAAGAAACTGAACATTTAAGTACAATAAAGCAATACACAAAAAAATGTATAAAGTAAATAATTTCACACGGATTAAACTGCGAAAGAATCATGAAGACCAAATGGTAACACTTTACAATAAGATTGCATTAGTTAACCTTAATTAATGCACTAACATTAACAATGAGCAATAGCTACATTTGATACAGAAGTTATTAAACTTTGTTAAAAAATACAACTTTTAGTTCATGTTAACTCGAGTTCATTAAATAACTCAGTAGCAACTTTTGATTTTAACGTGTTATTAAATATTGAAATTAACTAAGATTAATAAATGTTAAGTTGACAGTTTATGTTTTACTAATAAATTAATGTTAACTAATGGGACCTTAATGTAAAGTGTGACTGAAAAATAAAGAATCAAAACATTTTCAAACAATATCTAGGGCATGAAAAAGAATTTGGAAAAATTCCAGGTCCAGGCACTCAGTAGGATGCAAAAGTTGAAAAGCCTTTATTATTTAAAAGGGCTAAAGCATAAAACACAAACACGTATCGGCCCACTGGCCTTCATCAGGGTGTTGGTAGCAAACAAACAGAATCAAGCTATACTTATAGTTGCACTGATTTCAGGTGTGCCACTCTGGCACTTGCAACACAATTTCTTTGCGACTAGAGGCAATAGTTCAGATCATGTCTGATACCAGAGGTTAAACCAAACAGGACCAAATGAGACATCTCCAAGTGTAAGAACAGAAATGACACTACTGAAAATATCCAGTGTACTCCACACAATATACACCAAAGGTCAATAAACCAGTTACACATCATAATTCTCAATTAAGATGGTTCTAAAACAACATGAATAGTGTACAAAAATAGCAATTGGGTCTGTTGTATTCAAAAAAACAATAAACTGTCCTTATAGAGACACAACGATTATAAAAAGGGTGAAAGTTCAAAATCTTCATTGAGACCTGGATGACTAGTGGCCTTCAAGGAATAAATCCAATATGTCTCCCTCTGTTTAAGGCATTTGATTATATCCCCACCACTGGCATCAAGGCGAATAGCCTAAATGCCCACTACTTGTAAGGTCGAATCCCTCCCATGTTTTGCGTCTATATAATGTTTGGCCATTGGATAATTCATATTTCCAGTCCGGATGGCATACCTATGCTCAGCTACCCTGTACCTCAATCTCCTTTTAGTAAGGCCTACATAAAAACAGCCACATGTACACTTTAATCGATAGACAACATGGGTAGTATTGCAATTAATAAAACTGTTAATAGTATAAGTCTTATTACTGAAAACATCCATAAATGCAGCAATTTTAGCCATATTCTCACAATAATTACAATTACCACAAGGAAAGTTTCCCTTATGTTGATGAAGCCAAGTTTCACGTTTAGGAGCGGGGAGGTAACTTCTTGTCTTTAATTGTAGGGGCCCTCTTAAAGCTGATCCCAGGGGGTTCCATGAATATTTCCTGTAAAGTCTGGTCACATTCAATAATGTTTGAATAAACATTCAAATGTGACCCGACTTTACAGGAAATATTCATGGAACCCCCTGGGATCATCTTTAAGATTAACAATTAAAGACAAGTTAGTACCTTCCATGAGCACCAGAGGATACAAGGGATACCAGCAGCGCTTCATTTCCCTTTTGTCTTATATCTAGGGCATGTTGTAGTCCAGATTAAATGTAAAGAGGTTTGAAAATAAATAGCCTATTAATTCTAAATATTTAAGTATTTGTCGCTGTAATGAGCACCATAGTGAATACACAAATCTGATTTAAATCATTTAAATAGGTTTCAGGAAGTAGCCCTGTACAGCTGCTTTGCTTCTGGTTGCATTTCTGCTGTTCAACGCTACCTGCTGTCAGAGAGTGAATGTGCACATTCATTCAGCACCTCACGTGCTTCTCATTCAGCTTGTTTACATGAGAGTGCGCAGAGGTGTTGTGCATTGTGACCAGTTGATGGGAAACATATTCTTAAAATGGATTAAAAAACTAAATAATTTGTAATAATTAATTATTCACAGTATTTTGAAGTGCCCACAATAACAATATTGTGTATGTTCATTATCGTGATATATATCGCATTACCGAATACCGGCAAAATTCTAGTCACAAGTTTCATCATTACCAACATATTCCTGAATCCATAGTTCCATTCACAAACAGCATTGCAAAGGTGCGTGTTTAAAACTACTGCTCTCAACCTGTGCTTCAGATGTGAGCTATTACTACTATCATACCTAAGAATCATATAGGAACATAAAAACATGTTTAGCAACATCCTGCTGTTCACTCCCAACACCAGATCTTCGCAGTGGTGATTTCCTTGGCCAAACACAAATTTTTTTCAGAAAGTTGATGGCAGATTTTCTCACCATTGTTTTATCTCTGTCTTTCCCTGACAGGTGTCAGTAACTCCTCATGAAGAGTCCTTTTGAACTGCCTCATTATAATCACAGCTCAAGGATTTCTGAGCATTAGAAACTTTGGAAAAACCACAAACTGCAAGGGTTTGAGATTTCATTCTCTGCATTTTCTGTGATATTTCAGAACATTTGGTTTTTTGTTTTATTTCTCAAATCCACCGTGGTGATTCGTTACGTGGCACAGATGAATTTTCTCATATGCAGCACTATCTGGCTTCTCAGTGTTCATCTCCTGCGAGAGAACATGAGCTGCTGGGGACTGAGATCTGCTGACGGGACCCCTGACCGACCCCACAGTGACCCCAAATATTCATGGGAAACCCTGCAAAGACAGAAACGAAACTGGGTTTGGAATCAGTTCTTTGTGCTTGAGGAATACACAGGGACTGATCCTCTTTATGTCGGCAAGGTAAGATTTCTACTCTCATTTCTCACATAAAAGTGTTGCTGTTTGTGTGTGTGTTTTTTAACGATCATCCCAAAAGTTTAGTGTTTAGAATCATGAATAAATGCAGTCAGGTCCTATTCATCACATACAGTAAAGTGTTAGAATCGTTCTGGTCATGAACTAATGCACCATTTACTGTGTAATGTGCCACTGCGAAGTAGTACACATTACACTGTAATAAACATGGAAATGAGTGCTGAAGAAACATCAAATACTGCAAAGAACCTTCAGTGATCCATAATTAGACACAGTTTTGTTGTTCATTCAGAAAATTGCAGTTATAAGAAAATCAGCATGTTAAAATGTAATGCTTTTAATTCAGAATACAACATAGATTACATATCAAATGTTTAAACTGAGAAAATGTATCATTTTAAGGGAAAAATAAGTTGTTTTTAAATTTCATGGCATCAACACATCTCAAAAAAGTTGGGACAAGGCCATGTTTACCACTGTGTGGCATCCCCTCTTCTTTTTATAACAGTCTGCAAATGTCTGGGGACTGAGGAGACAAGTTGCTCAAGTTTAGGAATAGGAATGTTGTCCCATTCTTGTCTAATACACGCTTTTAGTTGCTCAACTGTCTTAGGTCTTCTTTGTCGCATCTTCCTCTTTATGATGCGCCAAATGTTTTCTATGGGTGAAAGATCTGGACTGCAGGCTGGCCATTTCAGTACTTGGATCCTTCTTCTACGCAGCCATGATGTTGTAATTGATGCAGTATGTGGTCTGGCATTGTCATGTTGGAAAATGCAAGGTCTTCCCTGAAAGAGACGACGTCTGGATGGGAGCATATGTTGTTCTAGAACTTGGATATACCTTTCAGCATTGATGGTGCCTTTCCAGATGTGTAAGCTGCCCATGCCACACGCACTCATGCAACCCCATACCATCAGAGATGCAGGCTTCTGAACTGAGCGCTGATAACAACTTGGGTTGTTCTTGTCCTCTTTAGTCCGGATGACATGGCGTCTCAGTTTTCCAAAAATAAATTCAAATTTTGATTCGTCTGACCAAAGAACAGTTTTACACTTTGCCACAATCCATTTTAAATGAGCCTTGGCCCAGAGAAAACGCCTGCGCTTCTGGATCATGTTTATATATGGCTTCTTTTTTGACCTATAGAGTTTTAGCCGGCAACGGCGAATGGCACAGTGGATTGTGTTCACCAACAATGTTTTCTGGAAGTATTCCAAAACCCATGTTGTGATTTCCATTACAGTAGCTTTCCTGTATGTGATGCAGTGCCGTCTAAGGGCCCGAAGATCACAGGCATCCAGTATGGTTTTCCAGCCTTGACCCTTACGCACAGAGATTGTTCCAGATTCTCTGAATCTTTGGATGATATTATGCACTGTAGTTGATGATTACTTCAAACTCTTTGCAATTGTTCTCTGAGAAACTCCTTTCTGATATCTACTACTTTTCACCGCATTATTGGGGGAATTGGTGATCCTCTGCCCATCTTGACTTCTGAGAGACACTGCCACTCTGAGAGGCTCTTTTTATACCCAATCATGTTGTCAATTGACCTAATAAGTTGCAAATTGGTCTTCCAGCTGTTCCTTATATTTCCATTTAACTTTTCCGGCCTCTTATTGCTACCTGTCCCAGCTTTTTTGGAATGTGTAGCTCTCATGAAATCCAAAATGAGCCAATATTTGGCATGACATTTCAAAATGTGTCACTTTCAACATTTTATATGTTATCTATATTCCACAGGTGCTGGTCATATAATTAGAATATCATCAAAAAGTTGATTTCACTAATTCCATTCAAAAAGTAAAACTTGTATATTATATTCATTCATTACACACAGACTGATATATTTCAAATGTTTATTTCTTTAAATTTTTATGATTATAACTGACAACTAAGGAAAATCCCAAATTCAGTATCTCAGAAAATTAGAATATTGTGAAAAGGTTCAATACTGAAGACACCTGGTGCCACACTCTAATCAGCTAATTAACTCAAAACACCTTTAAATGGTCTCTCAGTCCATTCTGTAGGCTACACAATCATGGGGAAGACTGCTGACTTGACAGTTGTCCAAAAGACGACCATTGGCACCTTGCACAAGGAGGGCAAGACACAAAAGGTCATTGCAAAAGAGGCTGGCTGTTCACACAGCTCTGTGTCCAAGCACATTAATAGAGAGGCGAAGGGAAGGAAAAGATGTGGTAGAAAAAAGTGTACAAACAATAGGGATAACCGCACCCTGGAGAGGATTATGAAACAAAACCCATTCAAAAATGTGGGGGAGATTCACAAAGAGTGGACTGCAGCTGGAGTCAGTGCTTCAAGAACCACTACGCACAGACGTATGCAAGACATGGGTTTCAGCTGTCGCATTCCTTGTGTCAAGCCACTCTTGAACAACAGACAGTGTCAGAAGCGTCTCGCTTCAAAAATAACTGGACTGCTGCTGAGTGGTCCAAAGTTATGTTCTCTGATGAAAGTAAATTTTGCATTTCCTTTGTAAATCAGGGTCCCAGAGTCTGGAGGAAGAGAAGAGAGGCATACAGTCCACGTTGCTTGAGGTCCAGTATAAAGTTTCCACAGTCAGTGATGGTTTGCGGTGCCATGTAATCTGCTGGTGTTGGTCCACTGTGTTTTCTTAGATCCAAGGTCAACGCAGCCGTATACCAGGAAGTTTTAGAGCACTTCATGCTTCCTGCTGCTGACCAACTTTATGGAGATGCAGATTTCATTTTCCAACAGCACTTGGCACCTGCACACAGTGCCAAAGCTACCAGTACCTGGTTTAAGGACCATGGTATCCCTGTTCTTAATTGGCCAGCAAACTCGGTATTGTGAAGAGGAAGATACGATATGCCAGACCCAAGAATGCAGAAGAGCTGAAGGCCACTGTCAGAGCAATCATACACCTGAGCAGTGCCACAGACTGATCGACTCCATGCCACGCTGCATTGCTGCAGTAATTCAGGCAAAAGGAGCCCCAACTAAGTATTGAGTGCTGTACATGCTCATACTTTTCATGTTCATACTTTTCAGTTGCCCAAGATTTCAAAAAATCCTTTCTTTGTATTGGTCTTAAGTAATATTCTAATTTTCTGAGATACTGAATTTGGGATTTTCCTTAGTTGTTAGTTATAATCATCAAAATTAAAAGAAATAAACATTTGAAATATATCAGTCTGTGTGTAATGAATGAATATAATATACATGTGTCACTTTTTAAATGGAATTAGTGAAATAAATCAACTTTTTGATGATATTCTAATTATATGAACAGCACCTTTATTGTGAATAAAATATAAGTTTATGAGATTTGTAAATTATTCCATTCCTTTTTTACTCACAATTTGGACAGTGTCCCAACTTTTTTGGAATCGGGTTTGTACAATGGTAGTAGAGAGTAGACTCCACAGGGAACTGACATACATCTTAAAATACTACACACTTGTTGCCCCTTTATTTTTGCTGCAGGGATTTATTTCTGGAGCTTTTTTGCCCTTTAGCTGTAAAAAATGGCAGCTCTCTGTTTATTCTGCCCTTCTGCTCTTTCACTGATACTGAGTGTCATTGTTCATTGACAGCAGTTCGGTCAGAACCACTCTTTGTCCTTACGTCAACCAGTGGCTCAGAAAACACTTTATTAGAAAAGACGGGGGAAAACGGCTCTTTCACATTTTGAACGGATATCAATCAAATGCTAATGTTTTTTCCTAAATATAAAGTGGGTTCCCATGGTTTTCAAATGCTGAGCCATCATCAGTGGGGAACAACCTGTTATGAGGAAGTTCGACAAGGTTCTCTATGGTAATGGTTACCAACCCTGTTCCTGGAGTCACAACACTGCACATTTTTAAAGTGAAATGGCGTGTGGCGTCCCACACTCTGAATTTGTGATCTGCATTTAATCCATTAAGTTCACACACAGCAGTGAGTAGTGAACACACACACAACGGGTGGAAGAGAGCGCTGGTCATTCACCAGCAGTTTGTGTTTGTGTGTGTGTGTGAGAGAGAGAGAGTACAGTATGTAAATAGAATAAAAAAAAGATGTCGTAGCAGCACTACTGTTTTGTACTGCATTCACTTAAGCGGCCGCTCCACTGCTCACATTTTGTCTTGATGAGCTCTGACTGCCGGGCGATCTGGACAGCTTTGTCCAATATCAGCTCAGGTTCCAAAGCCTCAACAGTCTCTCCTGATCTCTGTATAAGCTAGTGAAAACAGGCTCTCTCATGAATAACATTCCTCCTGGGCATGAAATGTTCATTAAATTTGACGACAGCAGTCTCATAATTATTTGCATGTGAAGTTTCTGCAAACGATCCGAATATTGCTTTGGCATCCTTGCCCATTGCATACAGCAAAGAATTTACTTGTACTTCCCCGCTTTCCTTGTTCCATGTTCAGCTTCATCACGATGTAGAACGGGGAGAACTGCTGGATCTATGCAGGCCAAGTAGCAGGCTGCGCGAAATCAAAGGCCTCTGGTGGGTTGAACTTAGACATTTGAGTGAATCAATATTGAAAGGGAACTGTTTTTTTTTTTTTTTTTATCTTGAAAATGAATTGGAAAGAGAAATTTATGGAAGTGACAAAATGACTGTCAGTGATAAAGCACTGAATCTGCTCAACTCAAAGTGACAAATGCCATGTCTTAGTCCTGTTTTATTTGAATGTTGTTTTCATTGACCATGACACTGCCCCAAGAGTTTGTGTTGGTCATCCTGGTGTACTGTTAGACATCCAAATGCAGAAATGGACTTTAATAATCAAATAACAAAACTACAGGAATCCCACAAATCAGGAAACAGAACTGAGCAGAGCAGACATTACCACCATACAACACAGGAAACAAGGCTTTTATACACAAAGTCTAATAGACTGACAGGAAGTCATTTCAAGATCATAGGCACAGATCAAATCCTATCAACTCAACATGGGTAGAATGGTTGAGACTAGGATTGGGAGAAACCGTATCATTGTCATCAAGAAACATAACTGTATATCCGAGTGATTGTTCAAAGAGAGGAAAATTAAACTCTTGTCAGTCATTTATTTCTGTCCAGTTACTGTGTCGAAGGCACAGACATGAAGACGAGATCCAACAAATAAACAAGCTTTAATAATCCACAGGAAGGTAATCCAGACAGGGCAGGTAGTGACACAACGTATAGACATTCAAGACCAGACAACAATGAACAGAAAGGTAGTAACCTGAATACAGTACATTGACCAAACAAGGATAATTAAGACACAGGTGAACTAATGAAATCAAGGGGAGACAGAAACTAGGTCAAGGGAGCAAAACTAAAGAGGAAATTAAAGAAACAAGTCAATGTTCTTGACAATTTCCTTGTTGCAAATTCCCCATTTCAGAGCTCACCCAATCATTGTTTAGAGATGTTGTTTTGTAGTTAGCACCCATGGTGCTCTCACAGAGTTAGATGTGTTTAGGGCTGTCCGGTCAAAGGTGCAGCACGCCTTCAGTGGGGCTCTATGGGCCATGCGTCACACACAGATTAATGCTGATGTGGTCATGTTAATTGAACCAACAGTACAATAATTGTATATGTGGCAAGAGAGGTCAGGTGTTTAAAAATTACCAATCATAAGAGAAATCCTATATAGTCGACCAGGAATACAGCGAGACATAACAGCCCTAAGCAAAGGGACACAGGTTTGTTGCCAAAGGCAGGTTGAGTATGAAGATAGACAGCTAATCAACAATAATCACCTTATTAAAATACAACAACAAACAAATACAATATTACACATAAGGTCTCAATTCACATCACAAGTCTATACCAGTAACAAAGTACAATACGATAAAAACTAAAATAAAGAGGGAGGTGGCCAGCGAAGAACCTCAGATTTCTTCCCACACTCAAAACCCATGACACACACTAGAGAAAATAAAATAAATAAAAAAAACACCTCCATATGGACACACAGTACAGGGTACCATGGCCAACCCCTCCCACTTTAAAGGGGTCCTATTATGCTTCCACCTTTTGATTTTGACAATATTTACACTGAAGCTGGCAGGTGGCTATGGTAAGGGGCATGACACTTCCCGACCAGGCACCAAGCGCTGCCAGTCACAACACACACTGGCCCAGCTAACCAATCACAGCACATTTCGTATTTCAGAAGGTGGGCCTCCATTTGATACAGGAACTATACAAGCCGTTCATGCCAGTCTGGGGAGAGAGGTGTTGTAATTTAAAGTGTGAAAAATAATGCGTTTTTTAAACAACCTAGTATGAGAGCCTGTAATAGTACACCCCCAAAACAAAATCAACACTTTGTAAAAGAGCATAATAGGACCACTTTAAAGACCTAACCCCTCACAAAACAATACAAAAATATAACAGACGGACCCAGATGAGTTCTAGACAAAACTGTTAAAACCATAACAAAACAGAGCAGCAGTGCAGTCAGTTACTTGATGTTTGTTCACAACACAGGCACTAATAGGCTCATGAAACTTACCCAGTTGACCAATCATGATGAAGTACAAACACTGATAGGTTCACCTGTTTGGTAACGCCAGACAATCATACTGGGGCTATATGTCACTCTGCTGCATATAGATAAACATTATTTCCATAACTTTATTAAATGTCATGTTTCTCTTGCACTCTTACAACAGTTGCTACAGGAGTAGATAACTGGTAGTGTATAAAGCATTATTCTTCATCAATTTCACCAGTGTCATTTAAAATCGCTTTGTTTGGTGTGTTCACACTGGCACGTGTTTAATTAGCCTCATCCCTCTGTTCTGTTCTTCTCCATCTTCACTACCTCACTTGAAACAGCTTTGCATAATGCAAGTGTGCTATTGCCAGTGGTACAACCATTGGCAAATTTCATCATTGTGTCATATGCAGAGACATGCTTTGTTTGTTCAAGTGGAATCACAAATGGAGAACATGAATAGACTTCCTCTTCAAAGAATTATAGAGCACAACACCAAATCTCTTTTCCCATTCTCTCTCCTGTAATGGGCACCTTAGAGCCAATATCTGTGACCTTTTTTCCTCTTTGCCTGTGAAATGATAGAGCTGAAAGTTGACAGCTGAAACACTTCAGACAGCAGCAGAGCGAGAGACAAAAACTGTTCATAAAAAGAAGGATCGTGTGCATGTATAGTTTTAGAGCAGATATTTCCACAGGAAGAATAGCGGAACAATTTGTCATTTGCATTTATATTATTTTTTAGGCACTGACATCCCTCAGGCTAACCTGTTAGCAATGGCATCGTGCCAGAAACAGAGATTAGATGAAAGAAAGTGGATAGATATGTGTCTGAATAAACACTTTACCAAAGATTCAAAAACATGTGAAAGTAGCAAGGGCAAAATATTTTTTCTTAACTGATTACAATTTTGTTGTTGAAGTTGTGATAAATCCTCCTGTAAATAGGTCTTTTGATTTGTCCTCTACATCAGTGTTTCCCAATTCTGTTCCCGGAGGCATACCATCAGTACAAATTTCCAACCTCTTCCTAATCAAACAAACCTGATTCAGCTCATTACAAGACTCCAAGACCTGAAATCAATGGCTGTGTTCGAAATCATATATCTTGAATTTGTACTTATTTTGACCACTGTTCCGGGTGTGTGTTCACAGTGTGTTCCCTTCTCACTGCTGTGTGTGTGCACTTGGATGGGATAAATGCAGAGCACCAATTCCGAGTATGGGTTACCATACTTGACAAATGTCATGACTTTCACTTTTTTTCTTTTTACAGTCGTCATGTTGTCATTAGCATGTGATCGACCAGTGTTGGTTGTGTCGCTTCTGTCATTCACAATTGTCACGAATTCTGTCTATGAATTTCCGTTCACTCACCACCAGAGGTCACCCGCTCACTACATGGACTCATGCCCTGCATCTCAATGTGCCTACTTAAACTATGCTCTTAAAGTATGTACTCTTTTGGTGAAGAAAAAGTACAAACTTTTGAGTGTGTGGTAGAAGAGTCGACAAGCTTTGGGACATACTATAACGTCATACAGTTGCGTCTTTAAAGAACTGCTCTGTCGCACCTGTTACATGCATCCTGTAAACTGGCCTGTCAATCATCTTGTCACAGTTAACATCCTCCACATAACACTTCATCAAATATAACCTACTACATCATACAAGAGAAAAGAAGTAGCTCGTTGATCTGCCAGTCGCAGGTCTTTCATGCGGAGAACTCTGCTCATTTTCTGCATAATGATGCATTTAAAAGTTAATGACCAAATGGATGTTTATAAAAGTTCACATTGCTGTTGCAATAAATACACATTATTTACCAGGTTAAATGTTGATTATTAGTAACTCAAACCCCTGTAAACTTGTAAACCTCTACCTAACCGTCGATCACGCTCATCCGCCACGTATGTAGTTTTTCTAACACGCTTTATTCGTGTTTGTAGTTCTGGACCGAATCCTTTGCCAAAGCGCAATGGATTGTGGCCAATTTTAGCCATTAGAGTGTGCACAGATCCACACTTCAAAAATCGACCTGAAATAGTAGACCATCCGGGGACTTTTGGCATACTCTTTTCAACATACTGTGCTTTGGGACACACTTATTCTAATCTCACATACTATTTAGGATGGATAGTATGAACATTGAGACAAAGGGATACACTACACAGACTGTTACACTATACCCTGGACTACATTTCCCATCATCCATTGCACTGATTGCACACAGCTTTAACCAATCACATGTTCACCTGAAAGCTGTTACACACATTATATAACACCCACCCAGCTCCTGCTCAAGTGTATTGTCTGTGTTTATTACACTCCTAGTGATAGCACTTCGTGGAGCCAGTTCCAGTTTAGTCATAGTCTTGCCTTGCCTGTTTTCAGATTTTTTTCTGTGTTTTCAGATTGGCCTTTTTGTCTTGTTGTTTTGGACTCTGTTTGTCCCTGCCTGGATTATCTCTTTGCCTTGCCCTGTTAGATATTGCTCACTGTTGATTGACCCATGCCTGTTTACTGGACTGCTCTCGTGTTTTGCCCGTACCATGCCTGTTCACTAGTGTTTTGACACTTCAGAATCTCAGTAATAAGTCATCGGTACATATTGCCTACTCTTGAGTAATGTGAATTTGGACATACTACTTGGACATATTATTATTATTATTATTATTATTATTATTATTATTATTTATATAATAGGGAAGAATGCAATTCTGGATGCAGCTGAAGAGTCCGATAAGAGACATCCAATATGTGTGCTGTTGGGCTGCCTCTGGGAACAGGGTTGGGAAACATTGATCTATATGTGACTTTTTCTCTCCTAACTCCCTAAGTGGTATTTGCTTGATGGAATGTTTAAATTTATGTGAAAGCATCAATGTCATTAAATGTTTTAGATCTCAATTATACAAAACGGATAATTATTTTTGGCCCTTCTGAGAAAATAGTCTCTGCAAATGTTGGGTCTGAATATTTGGTCCTCTTTCTTATATCTGGGCTTTGTATGTGACAGTGGTTCGATAAACAGATTAATGAAGTCATTAAAACAAGTTTCTTTCGGTTGAGACTTATCTAAGGTAAAACTTTTCCTTTTGAGAAGGTTATCAATGCTTTATCTATGCTCGGCTGTAATTTCCTCTAAATGGGAATTAATAATGCTTCTCTTTCTAGACTACAAATGGTCCAAACTGCTGCAGCTAGACTGATGTCAGTGGCCTGTAATTGTGATGAGACTACTGCTGTTCTTTGTTCCCTTCAATGGCTGCCATTGAAGGCAATGGAATTGAGTATAAAATACTACTTTTTGGTTTAGAGCCTTCTTACCTTGTGTGCCTGTTATCCATGCAGAATCCTAAGAGATTCTCAGATTAACCAATCAATATATCCTAGGACTGAATTGGAAGCGAAAGGTGACCACGCTGTCATTTTTCTTGTGCGTTTATTTTGTTATTGAGAGGAAAGCACGGAGCACATTCATTTAAATGTTGCTTTCAGCAGCATGGATGGCATTTGTATATGTGAGTATATCGAGGCACTGAATCATGTTCAGTCTCTTGTACGTTACGTGTGCACGAGCATGAGCAATAAGTTGCTGGCTGCCGTTCATTTCTGAATTCTGCATATGTTATGTTTTGGTGTGTATTACGTGTTGTTGTATGTCTTTGTTGTGCTAGAACTGCATTCTACAGCACTGCTGTTTTAATTGGTGCTTTATAAATTAAATACAAATTGTTTAGACTTGAGTTTTCAACATTTGCTGCTATCCCAATTAATTTTGTTCAGTATAAATTCATGTTCCAGTTTTATTTGATGTTTACTTGTACAGATTTTCATTATTATTATTATTATTATTATTTTTTGTTCCAAGATCAGACAGCTTTGACACTCTCATCTGCTGGTGTAAAAACTAGAAAGAATTACTTAGTTTGTACATTATTGGTGTATTATTCAGTAGTTTTATTTTTGCTTGTGTTTGCAATTAAGCTAGTATTACATTATCATTACTACATTTTTCAGAAGCGTGACAGCAGTTTTCAAAAAAAGTGCAGCTTTTTCCCGTAACAAGCTACTTTTTATGAAGCGAGCTGTATTGTGGCAAAATGAAACGGCGGCTTAAAAATGCAGCAGTCCTGCAGCGAGATGCTGAAAAAACAGTGAAATGTGTTGCAATGCTAAAATATGTGTATCTATTACATTTCTCTGTGTGTGTGTGTGTCTTTTTTTAATTGCTGGCACATGTCCTGTCACATGCGTGTCCTGTGAAGACACGCTTAGAAGTAAGGCGGCTCTGCTTGCCTTTCATATCTAAAGTTATGCCAAGAAAGCTTTCTACTCATGTTGCAAACTTTTCTTACAAGACATCAGAAGCAGTGGATTGAAATTATGCTTATGCCCATTCCTCTATTAAATGGATATCTCTGGATGACAGTACATAGAAAATATTGGTAGGTGGCAGTTTTCCTGGACATGTATGTGAACAAAGTGAGTTCAGTGGTTTACATGGCCACTATTTTTCTTATTAACAAAATAAAGTCTGCACCATCTTTTTCATTTAGAATAAGGCTGGCCACACACTTGAAGATTATAAGACCTATTTTGAGCCCAATTTGCACCCCTAAGCAATCGGGGTGTGTGGCCTGATAAAGGAATGTTGCAAACATCTTTTTCTCCAATAAGTCCTCAATTGTGTGCTGTCATTATGATTATTTTACTGCTCCCAATCGCATCAAAAGCCTGCATGATCCCAAATCGCAAATATTGAACAGGTTTGATATTTATGATTCTTGACTGGCTGCTTCGGATGTTGTGTGCTTCTTTAGCTTAAACTTAGCAGCCATAAATGTGCCATGAAAATGGAGTATTGAGAAAGAAGATCACCCATATTTTTTCCTTCCCATAAAACAAAACTCACAACAGGAGAACCAGCTGACGACATTGATCGTCCAACATTTGGCACAATCTTGCAAGTTTGATCTTTCGAGTCTCCTTGAGATCTCGAAGTGGCATTACGCAGACTGATCGGTGTATGATAGGCATATTCAAAAGGTGGCCCACAGTCCGGCTCTGGACCCTGACTTGGTTCCAACCAGACCACGAGACAACAAAGGCAACATTTGACCATTTCTAGATAAAGTGAGTAGCGCGTCAAAACATTGGAGTGGTTCACACCACAGGTGCTCAGGGTCGTTTATTGTAATGTGTTGGCATATTATCCTCTAGTATTTTTATGTAGAGGCAATCGTGTTTCATGCATGCCTTTCCTGTGTGTGTTGATTCTTTAAAAAGAAGTGCCGGTAAGAGCTGCAAATGACGTGGTTATTTTTACAACAGTCGCACAAACATGGCGAGTGGCAAAACACATTGATAATTTTGCTAAAATGCTTCAACACACATACCGTGTAGCTTTCAAATAAGCCTGAAAGACTTGATTAGTTGGATCAGATGTGTTTAATTAGGGTTGAATCTAAACTATGCATGGCTCCGGCCCTCCAGTAATTGAGTTTGACACCCCTGCACTAAAACAACAAATCAATTCACTTGTGTCTCTGTGCATTGTTTTTAGTTATATAAATTGGTTTGTTTTAGTGTAAATGCATCTATGTACACAGTTAAGATCTTCAGTGTATTATCTGATCAAATGTATTGCGCTTTAATTTAACAGCTTGAAGTACAGCTAATAAAGCTCAGTTAATCTCTTCAAATGTCAAAACCTCATTCAGTTCAATTCAAATGAGCTTTTGCAGTATTTCCAAAGCATTGGCCCTTGCATGAGCAATGAACCAATACTGTTTGTTTAATATATAAACAAAATAAATCAATCAATCAAAACATAAATAAAAACTTTTATTTAAAATAAATAAGAAATAATGAGAAGATTATAGTTTGTACATACATTCAGACATGTAAGAGTATTTATGACTCTCATATGAACACTACTGTATATGCTGCACTTTAATATCCTTTTAAATGACTACATTAATGGCTCTTTCAATCACACATTCAACTTCTGTTTATACCTCACAATCCTCAGTGCCATTTTCTCTGTGATTGGATGCAGATATGAAGTCTTCTCCTGCTCCAGAAAATGTATAATCAGAAATGTAAGAATCCATTGTGACTTTGATGGAAAGCTGATTGGTCTGTGAGCGCTGAAGCTTGTCTTATCCTCAGCGAAGCTGTTTGAAGCTATTTTCACATTTGCATTTGTAAGGCCCCATCTCCAGATGCTTCAGAGCTACTGTCAAATTTTGATTTACATGGTGACTGTTCCTGGCTGACTGACGCTCCCAAAGCTGCTAAGCTGCCTTACCATCACTTACCTTCAGTTGATTTTAGCACACAACAAATAAGAGTTTTCACTCAGACCCTTCAGGAAATTCAAATGACCAATTGACTATTCACTGGCCGCCTGACGTATTTTGCACGCAAAAAAATGGCTGACTTTGAACTCCCAAAGTTTGAGATGTTTGTATTTGGAAATTACAATGAGTATTTTGGCTATTACAATGAGCAATGTAATAAAACTCTGGTCATCACTACAAAGGTTTCTCTCTGGACTTGCAGATCAAATCAGTGAACTCATTCAGCATTCTAGAAGCAGGAATTGAGCTTTGTGGTGGTTTTGAAATATTTAAAATACCTTGTTTTCTCAACTAGTCAACATCTCAGTAGCACTGATTTATTGTTATATTATAGAGTTAGATGCATTTCTAAATGCTTCTACAAATAATATATAATGCAATGTTTATGGACCCAAACATAGTGCATATGACGTTACCTCCAAACAAGACTAGAAGAAAAAGAAAACGCCATGGACCCATCCTATTATAATAAACCAAGAAAACTGCAACTGTGGCAAAACTCATTTACTCATTTTATACAAAAGAGTATCTGATATTTGACAATGAAATAATTTTGTGTTAAATGGAGTCATATGCATTTGGAGTTTAAATTTTCAGTTAAACTTATTTGCTACTATTTTTCAGCAGTCTGATGGTGTGACGAAATGCTCTGAGACTTATTTAGAAGATCCACATGCAGCTTTAAATAAATAATCCAAACATGGCAAAAGCCAGAAATACACCAGCACAATATAATCCAGATCACAGGCACCAGCAGATACATTCAGAGGGCAAAGTTACAATACAATACCTCAACAAACAAAGGCTTAGTCAACATGTATATTGAGGTGAGCTAAATTGGCTAAATGACACACAGCTGGAAGTATTGAGGCACGATATTCTGGGCAAAGGGTGAAGGCCCCGATATACTTTAAACAAAATCGAAGAATGAACTGATATGACATCATTTCGAACAAAATCAGGCCGAAACGATGTTCGTTTTCAGTTCATTTCAGCAGTTCGAAACAGCTCACCAAAGCAAACTTCCTGGGGGAGTTTGGTTTGGCTCCTAAACACCTTTGAGCTTCCATTGGTCTTACACAATCGGTAGGTGTGTTCTGAAACTCCACCTTCTTTCATGTGTGTTTTTTCCCCAGGTTCGTTTCTCATTCTACAGAGGTCAGAGCATAGAACAACATCTCCTGAATACACTGTGTAGAATAGCTGAGCTGGCACAAATATATCCGCACCTGTACGATCACTCCCGGTGAGACTTTAAAGATTCAGAGAAATCATTTAATTCCTAGAAAGAAATTGCAAAAAGTGACGTAGAGAAACATCTGAGACATGTTTTCCAAAGCTATGAAAATAATGAAAGGAAAGTGTAAAGATAAAAGGTAGCAAGTAACAAATACATGTGTTTGAAATGAATGTTACACCATGCTGCTGCTGCTGTTCTTTCAATAAGCGAATTTAAAGGGTACAATAAATGAAATGCCAAATGAATATACAACAATAAACCTTCGTTTTTATCAAAAGTAAATCATGACAGCACATAAAATATAAAAAGGTGTAACAATTTATCCAGTTCAATAAAATAAATGAACACAAATAAAATAAAGTAACAAACTGACTCAAATATTTTTTTCCACATCATGCTAAAGTTTTCAGACTATGAGCCATTCACACTTCCCATAAAGGACTGATTATGGAAATAGAATAGTTCTTTTGTATTGCAAACATGATGCTTGCAACTGAACTACTGGAAACAGTATACCGTCACTCAGCCTTTTCGAACTTCTTTTTGTCCCCAAACAAAAAATAAAAATGAACTTCGTTTGAAGTATATCGGGGCCTTAATGGGAACTGAAGTCCAATACAAGCGGCAATGATCTGGAAAGAAGTGCCTTCTGGTGGCTGACATGAGCACACCAGCTGATGGCTGTGACATAACCCCCCTTCAAAGAGTGGATTCCAGATGCTCCTCCTAAGGTCAAAGAAGTCCAAGGCTGCATTCCACTCCACTTTTAGACACGCACTCACCTAAGCACTTCCCTTCGGGGGAATCCCTGCTGCCATATTGAAGTGCAGTCCACTTCGTAAAGTGGACGAGGGAAGTTTATATGGACAAACCCTGACAGAGGAAGTGAGTCTGCTTCATATGTACAATTCAGCATGCACTATAGACCACAATGCAACATGAGTAAATGAGATGTAGCGAAGTTAGCGAGTGAACAGCGAAAGAGGGCCTGGAGACAGAGGTAGACCAGGGCGCCAGGGTGGAACTGGTGTCCAGGGCGGAATTGGCAGAGCAGGAAGCCACAGTGTAGACAGGATTGAAGACCCCCATGTCGGAGTGGAAGACCACCAAAGCAGAGCAGACGGGACTGAGGATCCCCACAGTGGAGCAGAAGACCACCAGGGTGGAACTAATGGATATGAAGACCACTTCAGCCTAGCTGATGGTGCAGGGGACCAACAAGATGGCTCAGGCTGAGCAGATAACCAACATGGAGGAATAGGTAGAGAAGAAAAACACCGTAACAGAGAGCACAGAGAGGTTACCAATGGCCTCTGTGACCGTAACATGATAGGCAGACACATCAGAGAGTTCAGAGATGGCCCCCTTGGCCACAACTGGACAGGCAGGGTATTCAGAGACAACTTTCTTGGTCATGTCAGGACCAGCTGAGAGTTCAGAGATAGCCTCCATGGCCGTAACAGGGTAAACTGATAGTTCAGAGACAACCTCCATAGTCGTGACAGAACAGGCAAGGGATTCAGGAATGGTCTCCTTAGCTGTGACAGGACATGCTGAGAGTTCAAAAAATGCCTGCTTTAGTCATGACAGGGCAAACAGAGTTCAGAGATGGCCTCTTTGACTGGGTAGTCAAGGGATTCACAGGTAGTTACTGTAGTCAATTGAGAGAGGATAGACAAAGAACTCACAGGTTGGCACCAACACCGGGCTGAGTTCTGGGGCTTGGGTAGGCTCTGCAGCAGATTCATGGACTGGAGCAGACTCTGGAGTGGACTCATGGACTAGTGCGGGCTCTGGAGTAGACTCATGGGCTGAAGCGGACTCGTAGACTGGAGCGGGCTCTGGAATTGCTTCCTCTGGAGCTTCCTGTTAAAGCCTCACTATCCTCTGGAGGTGTTGTAG